>NW_027441624.1:7500-63590 GCF_964195595.1 Calonectris borealis
ACCCCTAACCCCAACCCTACCCCTAACCCCCAACCCCCTAACCCTAACCCCGACTAACCCTAACCCCAACCCCCAACCCTAACCCCAACCCTAACCCCACCCCTAACCCCCAACGCCCTAACCCTAATGGCCCTAACCCTAACCCCTAAACCCTACCCTAACCCTAAACCCTTAACCCTAACCCTACCCTTAACCCTGACCCCCTAACCCTAACCACCCTAACCCCTAATGGCCCTAACCCCCGACCCAAACGCCTAACCCTTAACCCTAAACCCCTAACCCCTGACCCTAACCCCTAACCCCAACCCCCTAACCGTAAACCCCTAACTCCTAAACCCCAACCCCTAACCCCAGCCCTAACCTCTAAACCCCAACCCCTAACCTCAACCCTGACCCTAACCCCTGTGACCCTAACCCCTAACGCTAACAGCACCCTAACCCCTAACCCCTGTGACCCTAACCCCTGACCCTAACCTAACCCTAAACGCTAACCCCAATTACCCTAACGCTAATGACCCTAACCCTAACCCAACCCCCCTAACCTTAATGATCCTGACACTAATCACCCTGACTGTAACCGTAACTGCAGCTCCTAACTTGTAACCTGTTACCCTAGATGCCATAACCCTAATGCCTAATCCCTCACCCTAAGTGCGGTAATTCTTCACCTTAACCTCACCCCTCACTGTAACCCTAACTTTTTAACCATAGCCCTGTAAGCCGATGGTTGAGCCCTAACTTGTAATCATAAGGCCCTAATGTGTAACCATATCAGTGAATCCTAAAATCCTAACCCTAAGCCCCGTGAATTTACATGTTTGTTTTCTTGTTTGTTGTTTCCAGTCTCCAGTCATGTGTGTTCTACTTCCGGTGATTTTTAGTGTGTTTCTGATTTTTATGTATGACTTCCGTATAGTTATAGTGACTTCCGGTGTTATAAGTGCGACTTCTGGCCTCATGTTCTTTGCTTCCGCTTCATTTTGATTGTTCCGGGTTGTTTTTAGGTCGTAAAAGTGCATTTCCGGTGGAATTACGGTGACTTCCGGGTTTGCTGGAGAACTTCCGGTGGAGTGGGAGGACTTCCGGACTACAGAGACGAACTTCCGGTATTGTACTCTATGGTCCGGAAGTCGGTATCTATGGTCCGGAAGTCCTCCGGCTGTCCTCTATGGTCCGGAAGTCGGTCTCTATGGTCCGGAAGTCCTCCGGCTGTCACTATGGTCCGGATGTCGGTCTCTATGGTCCGGAAGTCCTCCGGCTGTCCTCTATGGTCCGGAAGTCGGTCTCTATGGTCCGGAAGTCCTCCGGCTGTCCTCTATGGTCCCGACGGTCGTCTCTATGGTCCGGAAGTTCCCGGGCTGTATTCAATAGTGCCGACGTTCCTCTCTATGGTCCCGAAGTCCTCCGGCTGTACTCTATGCGTCTTGCTGTTGCTCTCTATGGTCGCGAAGTCCTCCAGATGGATGCAGTGGTAGCTTTTTTTTTTCCCCCAGCAGGTGCATTCTATTTGTGTGCCTTTGTGTGTTGTGGGAAAAAAAAAATTTGCGTCTTATTTGCTGCTTATTCTGCATGATAACTAATTAATTAGCATTCTAAGGCAGAGTAATGAATGGTTACCATGATCTTTGGGGTTTTTTGATTATTCAAATCAGAGATTACTCCCACTTGGAATACTAATAATTGATAGACATGGTATAAGAAACAATTAATAATAATACATCTGGTGCAGCAGTAGAAAATGGCACATGCCCTGGGAGTAATTTTTTAGAAATACTATTATTTTGTAATATATTTGTGTTTGTTACTCCCAGGAAGCATACCATTTTCTACTGCTGCTATTTTCATTTTAAATAGCAAACACACAAAAAAACCCTACACAAGCCCAAACACCAAGACTGATATGCACAAAAAAACCCACAACCCCTAAAGACCAATACCAACATGCATACAAAAAAAAAACCACACAACCACCAAAGACCAAGACTGATGCACACAATAAAACCAAAACCCCCAAAGACCAAGACCAACACTAAATGCATGCAAAAAAAGAAAACCACAACCCCTAAAGACCAATACAGATAACTCCCTCCTCTAACCACACATGAAACAAAAAAAACACACACAAAAACAAAGAGAGACACAACAAAATCAAAGACAAAATCAAAGACAAAACTACATCAATGACAAAAACCAGAGAGACAATCAAATCATGAGACATCGGACAGATACACAAAAAAACCCTACAGACAGAAAAAAAACCAAAAACAGACACAAAAAAACCACACAGGAGACAAAACAGATCAAAGAAAACTTTATTTAAACTTTATTGCAATCACTTTCTTTTAAGATACCTTAGAACCCTATTAAGGAGTTTTTTAACTACTATAATTAGCTCTGGCTGCAATTAAGGTAATTAAACACAGCCATATTAGCATTCCATCTTTACTGCCTAGTTTGATATTTTCCTTATGATACTACTCAGACACAATTCATGCCTGCTAGTGTCCCATTAACATCAGTGGTTCAATTGGACATCATTTATACCTAAGTAGTATTCTACATTTCTTCAAAACTACTCAAAATAATTACAAAACCTTTACACAATTACAGATAGTTTAAATATACTTAGGAGCCAGTAATGCACATGCTTTCTTTTAACCTGTCAAGAGCTACATTTATCTATAGGTAATGACAACTCTCCCTCCAATGACTAATTCTCACTTAAATTATCACATACAAACATTATTGCTACAATAGTCCTCAAGCAAGAGCTGTCAATGCCTGTAACAATTCCCCACCACAGCACCCTCCGATTGGCAATCTTTAACCATAGGTATTAACAACACCCACTTAGTTTTGTACTTTCATTTGTTATTTCAGTTTTTACTGTGATTCCAATAGGGATACATTACTGCCTGTAATTTTTTTTTAACTAATTTTTATGTTTAAATTGGTCCATTGCTATTTCCAGTAAGTTTTCCCATATCATTTTTTACATTTTAATTCTACAATATACTTTTACTACTGAGACAAAAATTACTCTCAAGTTGATCAAATACTTCCTACAAATTACATTTAATCACTTCTCACTCATTATTTTTGAAAATGCATTTGACCTCAAAAATTCTTCATTACCTTTAGAGTCAGCGCAAGTATTTAGTACCTGTGATTCTCTAGCTAGTAGTCTTTTCCACGTTTCTCCCTCCCACTACATTCTCAGTCTATTGCTTTATATCTCTAAGTTTGCCTCTTCGAGGTGACATCATCTCCACAATTTGTATTCCTAGGCAGAAAGTGACCGAGCTCCACTCATCTCAATGGGCCCCCTACTTCCATGCGTGCACACAAAAACAAGAAAATCATAAAGTGTCATTATATTAGAAACTACAAAGCCCCTCAAAAGAATTTACAATCCTAACACTAAACAATAAAGTTTAGCCCACCTGCTTCACAAGCTGGTCCTCTTCAACACTGATTCCCCACACCCTTCAACTGCATGATCATCAATCATCTTCCCATGACCATTCGCTACACAACATAAAATGACAGAAAAATGCCACATTCCAGGACAGCGCTCCCCAGGACCGGTGTTCCCAGAGGCCTAGAAAAACCATCCTCCTTGCAAAAACTTCAGCCCAAGCCCAACGTCCACCCAAACGTTGGCAATGAACTCCCTTACAGTGTTTCTGGGACCAGGGTGGGGGGAGAATACAACACACACACCCAACACACACCCCCCCAGCCAGGGGAGGGGGGAATCCCCTATCTCGGTTTTATTATATTTTTTTTAACTCTCTGAACAAAAAAAAAATCTCAACTCCACACACAACCTGCAGAGAAACAAAAAACCACCACATAATCAAACAAGGTTTATACATTCAAAACACACCATTCATTCAGCTACCACACAAGCTACCCCTCACTTTCGCCGATCCATTCTGCGACCAGCCTGCCACAACGGGACATCACCCCATGTCTGCGCCGCTCCCCGGGAACAGCATTCCCAGAGGCCTCAAAAATCACCCTGCCTGCAAAAACCCCGGCCCAAGCCTGACCTCTGCCCAAACGTTGGCAATGAACATCACCTCGCAGAGTGGCCGGGACCAAGGGAAAAAACAACTCAGCCAGGGGAAAAAAAAGAAATCCCCCAGCTGGGGTTTTTTTTATTATAATTAAAAAAAAAATTACTCTCAACATTAAATACAACCTGCAATAAAAAACTTCACACATACAGGGTTAGGCACATTCAAAAACTAACACTCATTCAACAACCACTTGCTCCACCCCTCACTCATAACACCATTGTTTCACCACCCACCTGCCACGATGTCATATTGCCCCCATTCTAGACCCATCCCCGGAACTGTCTCGCCACACACCTCAAAGCAACATTGCCATTCCGTACGACTCCAAAGTTTCAGCCTTCTTAAGAGCAAGCCAGGGAAGATGCTTCACTACATTCACCGGGCCTGCTCCTTCTTCACTTTGATTTTTCTTCACTTCGATTTGGACACTCTGGCAAGACACGCTTGAGAATTTTCTCCAGGGATCTGAATCATCCTGGGGCACCTGCAAAAAACTACAAAAGGGACTGTACACCCTGGTTAGCAATACCTACTGGCTAAACAAAAAACCAGCCCAGACAACCTCCACCCAAACAGACTGTGCTAATCAAACCATGTAAAGCAAGTCACCTGGATGCTGACCAATAGCTTGAGAAGACTAAAAGCCTGTCTTGTTTTTGCATATGCCTTCTAACTGCAGATGGAAAAAAAACACACCAGATATTAAGCCCCACATAGACAAGTTAAGGCAAATTCAAGATTCAACCCACTCGACTGCCTTGCAAACTGCCACTCCCAAAAGGCCAGAGCACAGCCTCTAGCACCCACAAAACACAATGAAAGTAACTGTGGCAGCTCTCTAGAGCTACTTGCCCAGAGATGGACTGTACAGCCTTTGCTTAAAGAATCTGGCCAGATCAACATGTAACCATATAAAGCTATGCTTCCCCTGTCTTTAATATTGCTACACTCCCAGGCAGCACAGCTTCAACCCTAACACGCAGACAGAGACCACACGCAGACGCCACAAACAATGTGACCATGAGACACGAGAAAACCACAAGCGAGAATGACTCCCGTAGGGAAAACGCCTCCGGCACAGAAGCCCTACAGTGCCACAATGGCACAAATGCTCTATAGCACCCCTGGGAAAGAGAGGCAACTGCCACGGCCCGTGAGAGAAAACTACCATCAAACCCAGAACGATGGATGCGTGAGAAGCCAGGCTTTAGGACCATTAAGGACACAGGGGTGAAACCCCTAAAGGCAACTGTGGAAACAGAACTCCTGAGAGCAGAGCTGCTGGCACCGCCTGGCTCGCCACCGCAAGAGATGACCCCTCAGAAACATCTATGATGCAACGCTTACCAGGCATGTCCATGCTTGAAGCTACAATAGCAAGCTAAGAAGGGCTCAACAGGCACTATGCTAATGAGGCAATGCATTTGAGACCGTCAGGAGGGCTACTGAGGTGCCTGCTGATCATGAAGAGCTATGGAGACCTCAAGACCTGAGAAAGCTATTGTAGAAGACACAGAAGAGAGTCTACAGAAACTACACAACACCACAGACACAGGCTAGAACTGCCGAGACCGGCACACGCTAGCATCATGCTAAAGAATAACCCGCTCCCTTTACACCTTCCCAAAAGGGACTGTTCCTGGACAGTCCTCTCCCCTACTCTAACTTCATAACACATTCCTGCAATTCCCAACCTTGTTCCCTCCCCAGCCCTGGTCCCTCAACTTAGTTTTCAGAAGGCCAGGGATCTGAATCCATCCTAAAAACAAAAAAACACAAAACCCAAAACACTAACTGGGATGTTGCTGCACTCACCCAGTTCCTCTTTATCTGCAAAAAAAAAAAAAACCACTACACCCACACCAAAAAAAAAAAACAAACCACAAAACAGTGCTGGTATTCAGCATCACACTAGCCTCCTCCTCAAAAGCGCCATAGTGCTCTCCACACTGATTCCAAAGTCAGATGCTGCAACTGTCACTCGTGGCACCCAAGATGTCAAGAGACACAAAGTTACCATTGCGCTTGGGAGAAATCACCAGCCCCACGCTCCTCCTCTCTACTACCCCAGCTCACCTCAAATGCTCATCCAATTCCAAAGGCAGCCAGCACAGCTCCCGCAAAACCAAAAGATAAATGGTTAACCAAGATGCCATTTAATACTTAGCTATTAAATGGAGACCCAGCCAATAACCTCCTCACCTTCCCGGACCGCTCCTCAGTGGGCAGCTACACCCCTCTGAGGCTACCTGCAGCGTGTGGAAAAACCCAAGCTAAAAGCACAGTCTGCCTGCAGCAATTCTCATCTCCCCCTCTTTTACCTTGGCCTTTACCTGCGCAACCAGCCTCCGTCATTTGGGGCTGCTGCGTTGAAGCTTGCGTACCACTTGTGAAGCCCAAACAACAGGTAATGCTTATAACTTCACTGACAATACACCACCTGAAAAATAACTGCTACTTCAGCCCACTAGTCATTGCTCACCTTGCCCAAGTCAACTCCGGTGCCCATATCCCACTTGGCTCATTGCTTGGCATCTTTGGGAAAAAAAAACCCACAACATTATGCAGTCATATAGCCGACAAGACTCACCTTCCCTCCGACACCACAGGCTGACCCACTTCAATCACAGAATACCAAGTTGCAAGGGACCTCAAGGATTATCTGGTCCAACCTTTCTTGGCAAAAGCACGGTCTAGACAAGATGGCCCAGCACCCTGTCTGGCCAAATCTTACAAGTGTCCGATGTTGAGGAATCTGCTGCTTCCCTGGGGATATTATCCCAATGGCTGATTCTTCTTATTGTGAAAAGTTTTCCTCTTGTGTCCAATTAGAATCTCCCCAAGAGTAACTTGTACCCATTACCCCTCATCTTTTTTATGTGACTCCTTGTAAAAGGGGAGTCTCCATCATCTTTGTAACCACAATTTACCTACTGGAACATGGTGATGAGGTCTCCCCTAAGCCTTCTTTTCTCAAGGGTACACAAACACAGTTCTCTCAGCTTTTCCTCATGCGTCAGGGTTCCCAGTCTTTTGATCATCTTTGTGGCCCTTCTCTGGGCCCTCTCCAGCCTGTTCACATCTTTTTTTGTACAGTGGGGACCAACACCTAACAGTATTCTAGGTGTGACCTGGCAAGCGCTGAGTAGAGTGGGATGAAGACTTCTATGTCTCTGCACCAGGACCAGGACCCCCGGGTCCCTTTGCCACAGCTGCTCCCCAGCTGGATAGATCCCAGCCTGTACTGCACTCCTGGATATGTTTTCCCAGGTGCAAGACCTAACTTCTGACTTCATTGAACTTCATAAGGTTCTCATTAGCCCATTCTTCCAGCCTATCCAGCAGGTCTTCCTGCAGAGTGGCTCTCTCCTCCAAAGTGTCCGCTTCCCCACTCAGTTTGGTATCACATCAAGCTTCATCAGGGTACACTCGATCCCATCATCCACATCACTTATGAAGATATTTAACAGTGCTGGGCCCAATATCAATCCCTGGGGGGACCCCACTTGCGACAGGTTGCCCGTTTGAAAAGGAGCTATTTACAACCACCCTCTGGGGGTAGCCTGTCAGCAAGTTCTCCACCCACCGAACAGCTTCTCTAGACTAACGCATCAGTTTCTCTAGGAGGGGGCTGTGGGAAATCATATCAAAAGCCTTGGAGAAATCCAGGTAGACCATGTCCACAGCTCGCCCCACATCAACCAAGCAGGTTACTTTGTCATAGAAGGTGATCAGGTTTATCATGCATGATTTACCCTTGGTGAATCCATGCTGGCTCTTCCCAATCGTGTGCTTCATTTGACTTGTGATATCACACAGGAAGATTCATTGCACAGCTTTCCCAGGGACTTAAGTATGACTGATGGGCCTACAATTTCCTGGATCCTCCTTTATGCCCTTCTTGTAGATGGGGTGACATTAGCCTTCTTCCAGTCTTCTGGGACATCACCCAATCTCCACAACTTCTCAAACATTATGGAAAGCAACCTTACCACAACCTTCTTACGGTGCTACACTTGCCTCCTCTGTCATTCTTTGGTGCGTGGCTCATTCCTATGCATCTGCAAAAACAATAATATCAAACAAGTCACTCAGTTGCAGAGCAATAGCTTAACAACTCCAGAAGTCTTCTTTCCATTTAAGAATCAATCTGCTTCAATAGACCTGATCAGCCCCTCCCACACAGCTCTGCTCCTCCCCATAAAACACCATTGAAAGAGCTGTCCACACAACCTGCTGATGGCTACTCAATCTGAAATGACTGTACAACTGTTGCCTCAACAGTGTAGGCACATCAACATATTAACCATACACTCTTATGGCTTATTCCACCTCCCCCTGACTCTACACCTCCAGGCAGGGCATCTCCAAGCCACACACACACATGCACAGACCAACCCTATACAGAACCCTATAAACAACGCGCCTCAAAGAGGAGAGAAAACTCTTGGCAAGAATGACGACACCCAAATGGAAGACACCGTTCAGGCAAGAAGACGCATGGGACCATGACAGTGATGTGAGGAGGCTCTGTGGCAACCCCAGAAAAAGAGTAGAACATCATGCCCCGTGACAAGAAGTTGCTCTCAAAACTGAGAGGATGGATGCACAAGAAGCCTGGCCTCAAGACCTAAGAACATAAGGATGCAGGGAAACAATCCCAGTCCGTGAAAATGGTTGGCTAGAGAGCAGAGCTGCTCCTGCAGCAAAAAAGGATGCCGCAAGAGATGACCATCTGGAGTTCTGAGACGCAGGACCAATCCACACTTTAAGCTTGTAACGCAAAAGAAGCAGCATCCGATTGCTGCTACACCGATGAGTACAGACAGTTGAGATCCTAGGGATGGCACCCGAGGTGCATGCTGTGCTCCTCGAGCACAAAGAGGACATTGAGACCTGAGGAAGGCCTAAGACACAGAAGGCAGACCACACAAACTACACAACAGACACAGGCTGGAACTGCCCTGCCTGGCACACGCTAGCATCACACTGAAGAGTAACCCGCTCCCTTTAACTGCCCAAAAGTGGCTGTTCCTGGACAGCTCTTTGCCCTAAGTAGCTTTAAATGCACCTTCCTGCAGTTGCCAACCTTGTCTCCTTGCCCCCTCCCCAGCCATCGTCCTTCAACTTAGCTTTCAGAGGGCCGGGGGTCTGAATCCATCCTTGACAAAAAACACATTGGCTAGCTGATATTTTCCTGCAGTCACCAGGTTCCCCTTCAGTATCTGAAGAAAAAAAAACCAACACACACACCAGCAGTAAGCATCATGACAGTAGACACCGTGCTCTTCCACAACACCCTCGTCCTCACAAGAGCTCTGGCATTGCACTTGCCTGCTCCACACCGATTCCAGAGTCGGACGCCATTACTTGTGGCACCTAAGATACCAAGACACACAAGGTTAACAATGCATTTGTGAGAAATCACCAGTCCCATGCTCCTCCTCTCTACTACCCAGCTCACCTCAAACGCTCATCCAATTCCAAAGGCGGCCCGCACAGCACCTACAAGATCACAGAGAAACACTTCACTGAGTTGCCATGCAATACTTCGCTATTAGACACCAACCCGGCCCACAGCCGCCTCACCTTCTCAGACCCCTCGTCAGCATGCGGCAGCGTCGCCCCTCCGAGCCTGCGTACGGCACCTGCAAAAACCCAAGGGAAAAGGCACATGCTGAGATACTGCCCAAAACTGCAGCCTGCCCACACCGATTCGTGTCTCTCACTCCTTTACCTTGACAGCTCACCCACCCAGCCTCTGTCACCTTCGGTTGCCATGTTAAGGTTTCTGCACCACCTGTAGACCCAAACAACATGGGTTGCTTAGAACTTCACCAGCAATACACCACCTGAAACATGACCGCTACTTAAGCCCACCAATCACTGCTCACCTGCTCGAGTCAGCTCCAGTGCCCATATCACACATTGCTCCTCCCTTTCCACCTTCAAATTAAAAGAAACATAGAAATACCATAATGTAGTCATATAGCCACCAGTCACATCTTCCCTCTAATACCACCCACCAACCCACCTTTTTCTAGTGCTCCACTCGCCTCTTGACCATCACCCTGCACAGCTCGTCCTTCTGCATCTGCAAAAACAATATTGAATGATTCACCCAGATGCAGAGCAATAGCTTAACAATTCCAGAGGACTTGTTTCAACGTAGGAATACTATCTAGAATCCGACTATACATACTCTCATTAAACAAAATTTAGAAGTCAAACATTTACCCCTACACATATAAGCCTTTACACCTTTGAGACTCAATCTGCTTCACTACCCCTGAACAGCCATTCCCACGTGGCTCAGCTCATCCCCATATAACATCATCAAAAGAGCTGTCCACAGAGCCTGCCAACAGCTACTGAGTCCTAGATGACTGTTCAGCCATTGTCTCAACAGTCTAGGCACATCACCATATTAACCATAGACTCTTATGGCTATTCCACCTATACCCGACTCTACAACCCCAGGCAGGACAGCTCTAAGCCACATACATGCACAGACCAACACTACACAACACTAAACTGCATGCCTCAAAGATGAGAGAAAAATCTCAGCAAGAAGAATGAGACCCAGATGGAAGACATCATCAGGCAAGACGACCTGCAGGACTGTGACGGCGACGTGAGGAGGCTCTGGGGCAACCCCACAGAGAGTAGAGCATCATGACCCGTGACAAGGAGTTGCTCTGAAAACTGAGAGGATGTACACACAAGAAGCCTGGCCTCAAGACCTGAGAACGTAAAGATGCAGGGAAACAATCCCAGTCCACAAAAACATATGGCTATAGAGCAGAGCTGCTCACACAGACGGGAAGGATGCCACAAAAGATGACCGTCTGGAAACTTCGAGACACAAGACCGATCCACGCTTTCAGCTTGTAACACAAGGAAAAAGCGCCCTATTGGCGCTACACCAATGAGTAGAGGCATTCAAGATCCTAGGGATGGCGCTTGCGGCATGTGCTGTGCTCCTCGCGCGCAAAGAGGAGAGAGACCTGCAGAAGGCCTAAGACACAGAAGACAGACCACACAAACTACACAACAACAGACACAGGCTGGAACTGCCCTGCCCAGCACACACTAGCATCACGCTGATAAGTAACCTGCTCCCTTTATCTGCCCAAGGGGGACGGTCCTGGGACAGCCCTTTGCCCTACATAAACTTTAAATGCACCTTCCTGCAGTTGGCAGCCTTGTCTCCTTGCCCCCTCCCCAGCCATCATCCCTCAACTTAGCTTTGAGAGAGCCGGGAGTCTGAATGCATCCTGACAAAAAACACATTGGCTAGCTGATATTTTCCTGCAATCACCAGGTTCCCCTCCAGCATCTGAAAAAAAAAAAAAAAAAACAACTACAAAACAGCATGCCAGCAGTAAGCATCATGACAGTGGACACCGCTCTCTTCCACAACACCCTCATCCTCACAAGAACCGTGGCATTGAACTTGCCTGCTCCATGCCAATTCCAGAGTCGGATGCTGCAGCCACCATTACTTGTGGCACGTTAAGATACCAAAGACACACAAGGTTAACATTGCATTTGTGAGAAATCACCAGTCCCATGCTCCTCCTCTCTGCTACCCAGCTCACCTCAAACGCTCATCCAATTCCAAAGGCGGCCCGCACAGCACCTGCAAGATCACACAGAAACACTTCACTGCGTTGCCATGTCATACTTCGCTATTAGACACCAACCCGGCCCGCAACCGCCTCACCTTCTCGGACCCCTTCGTCAGCATGCAGCAGCGTCGCCCCTTCGAGCCTGCGTGCGGCACCTACAAAAACCCAAGCGAAAAAGCACATGCTGAGATACTGCCCAAAACCGCAGCCTGCCCACAGTGACTCCTATCACCCTCTCATTGACCTCGGCCACTCAGCTGTCCAGCCTCCATCATTTTGGGTTGCCACATTGAAGCTTGCGCACCACCTGTAAAACACAAACAACACGGGTTGCTTACAACTTCACCAGCAATACACCACCTGAAAAATAACCGCTACTTCAGCCCACCAATCACCACTCACCTTGGCCGAGTCAGCTCCGGTGCCCATATCACATATTGCTCCTCCCTTTGCCCCTTCAAATTAAAAAATAGAAATACCATAATGTAGTCATACAGCCACCAGTCACATCTTCCCTCTAATACCGCGCACCAACCCTCCTGCTTCTAGTGCTCCGCTCGTTCCTCTGCATCTGCAAAAATGATATTGAATGAGTCACCCGCATGCAGAGCGATAGCCTAAGAATTGCAGAGGACTTCTGTCCATGTAAGCATACCATCTAGAATCCAACTATACTTCCTGCCATTAAACAAATTTTATAAATCAAACATTAAGCCGTACACATACAAGCCTTAATGCCTTTGAGATTCAATTTCCTTCACTACCCCTGAACAGCACCTCCCACATGGCTCAGCTCATCCCCATAAAACATTATCAAAAGAGCCGTCCACACAGCCTGCCAACAGCCACTGAGACCTAGATGACCGTACAACCATTGCCTCAACAGTCTACGCATATCAATGTATTAAGCATAGACTCTTATGGCTATTCCACCTCCCCCTGACTCTACGCCCCCCAGGCAGGGCAGCTCCAAGCCAAACACACACACGCACAGACTGACACTACATGGAACCCTACAAAAAACAGACCTCAAAAGAGGAGAGAAAACTCTCGGCAAGAAGAATGTCACCCAGATAGAAGACGCTGTCAGGCAAGACGACCTGTGGGACCATAACGGTGACATAGGAAGGCTCTGGGGCAACCCCAGAAAAAAGAGCAGAACCTCACGGCCCGTGACAAGAAGATACTCTCAAAACTGAGAGGATGTACAAGCAAGAAGCCTGGCCTCAAGACCAAAGAGCTTAAGGATGCAGGGAAGCAATCCCAGTCCATGAAAACAGATGGCTAGAGAGAAGAGCTGCTCACACAGCCGGGAAGGATGCCGCAAAAGATGACCGTCTGGAAACTTCAAGACACAAGACCAATTCACGCTTTCAGCTTGTAATGCAAGAAAAGAAGTGCCTCTCGAGTGCTATGCTGATGAGTGGAGGCATTCGAGACCTTAGGGATGGGACCTGTGCCCCTCAAGTGCAAAGAACAATGAGGTCATCGAGACCTGAGGAAGGCCTAAGACACAGAAGACAGACCACACAAACTACACAACAACAGACACAAGCTGGAACTGCCCTGCCCAGCATCATAGTGAAGAGTAGACAGCTCACTTTAATGCCCAAGGGGGACTGTTCCTGGACAGCCCTTTGCTCTAAGTAATTTTAAATGTACCTCCGTACAGTTGCCAACCTTGTCTCCTTGCCCCCTCCCCAGCCATCATCCCTCAACTTAGCTTTGAGAGGGCCGGGGGTCTGAATCCATCCTTGACAAAAAACACATTGGCTAGCTGATATTTTCCTGCAGTCACCAGGTTCCCCTTCAGTATCTGAAGAAAAAAAAACCAACACACACACCAGCAGTAAGCATCATGACAGTAGACACCGTGCTCTTCCACAACACCCTCGTCCTCACAAGAACCGTGGCATTGCACTTGCCTGCTCCACACCGATTCCAGAGTCGGATGCTGCAGCCACCATTACTTGTGGCACGTTAAGATACCAAAGACACACAAGGTTAACATTGCATTTGTGAGAAATCACCAGTCCCATGCTCCTCCTCTCTGCTACCCAGCTCACCTCAAACGCTCATCCAATTCCAAAGGCGGCCCGCACAGCACCTGCAAGATCACACAGAAACACTTCACTGCGTTGCCATGTCATACTTCGCTATTAGACACCAACCCGGCCCGCAACCGCCTCACCTTCTCAGACCCCTTCGTCAGCATGCAGCAGCGTCGCCCCTTCGATCCTGCGTGCGGCGCCTGCAAAAACCCAAGCGAAAAAGCACATGCTGAGATACTGCCCAAAACCGCAGCCTACCCACAGTGATTCCTACCAACCTCTCATTGACCTCGGCCGCTCACCTGTCCCACCTCCAACATTTTGGGTTGCCACATTGAAGCTTGCGCACCACCTGTAAAACACAAACAACACGGGTTGCTTACAACTTCACCAGCAATACACCACCTGAAACATAACCGCTACTTCAGCCCACCAATCACCACTCACCTTGGCCGAGTCAGCTCCGGTGCCCATATCGCTCCTCCCTTTACCCCTTCAAATTAAAAAATAGAAATACCATAATGCAGTCATACAGCCACCAGTCACATCTTCCCTCTAATACCGCGCACCAACCCTCCTGCTTCTAGTGCTCCGCTCGTTCCTCTGCATCTGCAAAAATGATATTGAATGAGTCACCCGGATGCAGAGCGATAGCCTAACGATTGCAGAGGACTTCTTTCCATGTAGGAATACCATCTAGAATCCAACTATACTTCCTGCCATTAAACAAATTTTATAAATCAAACATTAAGCCGTACACATGCAAGCCTTATCGCCTTTGAGATTCCATTTCCTTCACTACCCCTGAACAGCACCTCCCACATGGCTCAGCTCATCCCCATAAAACATTATCGAAAGAGCTGTCCACACAGCCTGCCAACAGCCACTGAGTCCTAGATGACCGTACAACCATTGCCTCAACAGTCTACGCATATCAACGTATTAACCACAGACTCTTATGGCTATTCCACCTCCCCCTGACTCTACGCCCCCCAGGCAGGGCAGCTCCAAGCCACACACACACATGCACAGACCAACGCTATACAGAACCTTACAAACAACGCGCCTCAGAGGAGAGAAAACTCTCGGCAAGAATGACGACACCCGGACAGAAGACACCATCGGGCAAGAAGACGCATGGGACCATGATGGTGACGTGAGGAGGCTCTGGGGCAACCCCAGAAAAAGAGTAGAACATCATGGCCCGTGACAAGAAGTTGCTCTCAAAATTAAGGAGATTTACACACAAGAAGCCAGGCCTCAAGACCTAAAAACGTAAGGATGCAGGGAAACAATCCCAGTCCGTGAAAACGGACATCTAGAGAGCAGAGCTGCTCCTACAGCCAAGAAGGATGCTGCAAAAGAGGAGTGTCCAGAAAGTTCTGAGACGTAGGACCAATCCACGCTGAGCTTGCAACACAAAAGAAGCAGCATCCGATTGGTGCTACACCGATGAGTACAGATAGTCAAGATCCGAGGGATAGCACCTGAGGTGCATGCTGCGCTCCTCGAGCGCAAAGAGGACATTGAGACCTGAGGAAGGCCTAAGACACAGAAGGCAGACCACACAACAGACACAGGCTGGAACTGCCCTGCCTGGCACACGCTAGCATCACACTGAAGAGTAACCCGCTCCCTTTAACTGCCCAAAAGTGGCTGTTCCTGGACAGCTCTTTGCCCTAAGTAGCTTTAAATGCACCTTCCTGCAGTTGCCAACCTTGTCTCCTTGCCCCCTCCCCAGCCATCGTCCTTCAACTTAGCTTTCAGAGGGCCGGGGGTCTGAATCCATCCTTGACAAAAAACACATTGGCTAGCTGATATTTTCCTGCAGTCACCAGGTTCCCCTTCAGTATCTGAAGAAAAAAAAACCAACACACACACCAGCAGTAAGCATCATGACAGTAGACACCGTGCTCTTCCACAACACCCTCGTCCTCACAAGAGCTGTGGCATTGCACTTGCCTGCTCCACACCGATTCCAGAGTCGGACGCCATTACTTGTGGCACCTAAGATACCAAGACACACAAGGTTAACATTGCATTTGTGAGAAATCACCAGTCCCGTGCTCCTCCTCTCTACTACCCAGCTCACCTCAAACGCTCATCCAATTCCAAAGGCAGCCTGCACGGCACCTGCAAAACCACAGAGGAACACTTCACTGAGTTGCCATGTAATACTTTGCCATTAGACGCCAAGCCGGCCCACAACCGCCTCACCTTCTCGGACCCCTTCTCGTCAGCATGCGGCAGCGTCGCCCCTTCGAGCTTGCGTGCGGCACCTACAAAAACCCAAGGCAAAAGGCACATGCTGAGATACTGCCCAAAACCGCAGCCTACCCACAGTGATTCCTACCAACCTCTCATTGACCTCGGCCGCTCACCTGTCCCACCTCCAACATTTTGGGTTGCCACATTGAAGCTTGCGCACCACCTGTAAAACACAAACAACACGGGTTGCTTACAACTTCACCAGCAATACACCACCTGAAACATAACCGCTACTTCAGCCCACCAATCACCACTCACCTTGGCCGAGTCAGCTCCGGTGCCCATATCGCTCCTCCCTTTACCCCTTCAAATTAAAAAATAGAAATACCATAATGTAGTCATACAGCCACCAGTCACATCTTCCCTCTAATACCGCGCACCAACCCTCCTGCTTCTAGTGCTCCGCTCGTTCCTCTGCATCTGCAAAAATGATATTGAATGAGTCACCCGGATGCAGAGCGATAGCCTAACGATTGCAGAGGACTTCTTTCCATGTAGGAATACCATCTAGAATCCAACTATACTTCCTGCCATTAAACAAATTTTATAAATCAAACATTAAGCCGTACACATGCAAGCCTTATCGCCTTTGAGATTCCATTTCCTTCACTACCCCTGAACAGCACCTCCCACATGGCTCAGCTCATCCCCATAAAACATTATCGAAAGAGCTGTCCACACAGCCTGCCAACAGCCACTGAGTCCTAGATGACCGTACAACCATTGCCTCAACAGTCTACGCATATCAACGTATTAACCACAGACTCTTATGGCTATTCCACCTCCCCCTGACTCTACGCCCCCCAGGCAGGGCAGCTCCAAGCCACACACACACATGCACAGACCAACGCTATACAGAACCTTACAAACGACGCGCCTCAGAGGAGAGAAAACTCTCGGCAAGAATGACGACACCCGGACAGAAGACACCATCGGGCAAGAAGACGCATGGGACCATGATGGTGACGTGAGGAGGCTCTGGGGCAACCCCAGAAAAAGAGTAGAACATCATGGCCCGTGACAAGAAGTTGCTCTCAAAATTAAGGAGATTTACACACAAGAAGCCAGGCCTCAAGACCTAAAAACGTAAGGATGCAGGGAAACAATCCCAGTCCGTGAAAACGGACATCTAGAGAGCAGAGCTGCTCCTACAGCCAAGAAGGATGCTGCAAAAGAGGAGTGTCCAGAAAGTTCTGAGACGTAGGACCAATCCACGCTGAGCTTGCAACACAAAAGAAGCAGCATCCGATTGGTGCTACACCGATGAATAAGATAGTCAAGATCCGAGGGATAGCACCTGAGGTGCATGCTGCGCTCCTCGAGCGCAAAGAGGACATTGAGACCTGAGGAAGGCCTAAGACACAGAAGGCAGACCACACAACAGACACAGGCTGGAACTGCCCTGCCTGGCACACGCTAGCATCACACTGAAGAGTAACCCGCTCCCTTTAACTGCCCAAAAGTGGCTGTTCCTGGACAGCTCTTTGCCCTAAGTAGCTTTAAATGCACCTTCCTGCAGTTGCCAACCTTGTCTCCTTGCCCCCTCCCCAGCCATCGTCCTTCAACTTAGCTTTCAGAGGGCCGGGGGTCTGAATCCATCCTTGACAAAAAACACATTGGCTAGCTGATATTTTCCTGCAGTCGCCAGGTTCCCCTTCAGTATCTGAAGAAAAAAAAACCAACACACACACCAGCAGTAAGCATCATGACAGTAGACACCGTGCTCTTCCACAACACCCTCGTCCTCACAAGAGCTGTGGCATTGCACTTGCCTGCTCCACACCGATTCCAGAGTCGGACGCCATTACTTGTGGCACCTAAGATACCAAGACACACAAGGTTAACATTGCATTTGTGAGAAATCACCAGTCCCGTGCTCCTCCTCTCTACTACCCAGCTCACCTCAAACGCTCATCCAATTCCAAAGGCAGCCTGCACGGCACCTGCAAAACCACAGAGGAACACTTCACTGAGTTGCCATGTAATACTTTGCCATTAGACGCCAAGCCGGCCCACAACCGCCTCACCTTCTCGGACCCCTTCTCGTCAGCATGCGGCAGCGTCGCCCCTTCGAGCTTGCGTGCGGCACCTACAAAAACCCAAGGCAAAAGGCACATGCTGAGATACTGCCCAAAACCGCAGCCTACCCACAGTGATTCCTACCAACCTCTCATTGACCTCGGCCGCTCACCTGTCCCACCTCCAACATTTTGGGTTGCCACATTGAAGCTTGCGCACCACCTGTAAAACACAAACAACACGGGTTGCTTACAACTTCACCAGCAATACACCACCTGAAACATAACCGCTACTTCAGCCCACCAATCACCACTCACCTTGGCCGAGTCAGCTCCGGTGCCCATATCGCTCCTCCCTTTACCCCTTCAAATTAAAAAATAGAAATACCATAATGTAGTCATACAGCCACCAGTCACATCTTCCCTCTAATACCGCGCACCAACCCTCCTGCTTCTAGTGCTCCGCTCGTTCCTCTGCATCTGCAAAAATGATATTGAATGAGTCACCCGGATGCAGAGCGATAGCCTAACGATTGCAGAGGACTTCTTTCCATGTAGGAATACCATCTAGAATCCAACTATACTTCCTGCCATTAAACAAATTTTATAAATCAAACATTAAGCCGTACACATGCAAGCCTTATCGCCTTTGAGATTCCATTTCCTTCACTACCCCTGAACAGCACCTCCCACATGGCTCAGCTCATCCCCATAAAACATTATCGAAAGAGCTGTCCACACAGCCTGCCAACAGCCACTGAGTCCTAGATGACCGTACAACCATTGCCTCAACAGTCTACGCATATGAACGTATTAACCACAGACTCTTATGGCTATTCCACCTCCCCCTGACTCTACGCCCCCCAGGCAGGGCAGCTCCAAGCCACACACACACATGCACAGACCAACGCTATACAGAACCTTACAAACGACGCGCCTCAGAGGAGAGAAAACTCTCGGCAAGAATGACGACACCCGGACAGAAGACACCATCGGGCAAGAAGACGCATGGGACCATGATGGTGACGTGAGGAGGCTCTGGGGCAACCCCAGAAAAAGAGTAGAACATCATGGCCCGTGACAAGAAGTTGCTCTCAAAATTAAGGAGATTTACACACAAGAAGCCAGGCCTCAAGACCTAAAAACGTAAGGATGCAGGGAAACAATCCCAGTCCGTGAAAACGGACATCTAGAGAGCAGAGCTGCTCCTACAGCCAAGAAGGATGCTGCAAAAGAGGAGTGTCCAGAAAGTTCTGAGACGTAGGACCAATCCACGCTGAGCTTGCAACACAAAAGAAGCAGCATCCGATTGGTGCTACACCGATGAATAAGATAGTCAAGATCCGAGGGATAGCACCTGAGGTGCATGCTGCGCTCCTCGAGCGCAAAGAGGACATTGAGACCTGAGGAAGGCCTAAGACACAGAAGGCAGACCACACAACAGACACAGGCTGGAACTGCCCTGCCTGGCACACGCTAGCATCACACTGAAGAGTAACCCGCTCCCTTTAACTGCCCAAAAGTGGCTGTTCCTGGACAGCTCTTTGCCCTAAGTAGCTTTAAATGCACCTTCCTGCAGTTGCCAACCTTGTCTCCTTGCCCCCTCCCCAGCCATCGTCCTTCAACTTAGCTTTCAGAGGGCCGGGGGTCTGAATCCATCCTTGACAAAAAACACATTGGCTAGCTGATATTTTCCTGCAGTCGCCAGGTTCCCCTTCAGTATCTGAAGAAAAAAAAACCAACACACACACCAGCAGTAAGCATCATGACAGTAGACACCGTGCTCTTCCACAACACCCTCGTCCTCACAAGAGCTGTGGCATTGCACTTGCCTGCTCCACACCGATTCCAGAGTCGGACGCCATTACTTGTGGCACCTAAGATACCAAGACACACAAGGTTAACATTGCATTTGTGAGAAATCACCAGTCCCGTGCTCCTCCTCTCTACTACCCAGCTCACCTCAAACGCTCATCCAATTCCAAAGGCAGCCTGCACGGCACCTGCAAAACCACAGAGGAACACTTCACTGAGTTGCCATGTAATACTTTGCCATTAGACGCCAAGCCGGCCCACAACCGCCTCACCTTCTCGGACCCCTTCTCGTCAGCATGCGGCAGCGTCGCCCCTTCGAGCTTGCGTGCGGCACCTACAAAAACCCAAGGCAAAAGGCACATGCTGAGATACTGCCCAAAACCGCAGCCTACCCACAGTGATTCCTACCAACCTCTCATTGACCTCGGCCGCTCACCTGTCCCACCTCCAACATTTTGGGTTGCCACATTGAAGCTTGCGCACCACCTGTAAAACACAAACAACACGGGTTGCTTACAACTTCACCAGCAATACACCACCTGAAACATAACCGCTACTTCAGCCCACCAATCACCACTCACCTTGGCCGAGTCAGCTCCGGTGCCCATATCGCTCCTCCCTTTACCCCTTCAAATTAAAAAATAGAAATACCATAATGTAGTCATACAGCCACCAGTCACATCTTCCCTCTAATACCGCGCACCAACCCTCCTGCTTCTAGTGCTCCGCTCGTTCCTCTGCATCTGCAAAAATGATATTGAATGAGTCACCCGGATGCAGAGCGATAGCCTAACGATTGCAGAGGACTTCTTTCCATGTAGGAATACCATCTAGAATCCAACTATACTTCCTGCCATTAAACAAATTTTATAAATCAAACATTAAGCCGTACATTAATCAAACACAAGCCTTAAGGCCTTTGAGATTCCATTTCCTTCACTACCCCTGAACAGCACCTCCCACATGGCTCAGCTCATCCCCATAAAACATTATCGAAAGAGCTGTCCACACAGCCTGCCAACAGCCACTGAGTCCTAGATGACCGTACAACCATTGCCTCAACAGTCTACGCATATCAACGTATTAACCACAGACTCTTATGGCTATTCCACCTCCCCCTGACTCTACACCCCCAGGCAGGGCAGCTCCAAGCCACACACACACACGCACAGACTGACACTACATGGAACCCTACAAAAAACAGACCTCAAAGAGGAGAGAAAACTCTCGGCAAGAAGAATGACACCCAGATAGAAGACGCTGTCAGGCAAGACGACCTGTGGGACCATAACGGTGACATGAGAAGGCTCTGGGGCAACCCCAGAAAAAGGAGTAGAACCTCACGGCCCGTGACAAGAAGATACTCTCAAAACTGAGAGGATGTACAAGCAAGAAGCCTGGCCAAGACCTAAGAGCCTAAGGATGCAGGGAAGAAATCCCAGTCCATGAAAACGGACGGCTAGAGAGAAGAGCTGCTCACGCAGCCGGGAAGGATGCCGCAAAAGATGACCGTCCAGAAACTTCAAGACACGAGACCAATTCACGCTTTCAGCTTGTAATGCAAGAAAAGAAGTGCCTCTCGAGTGCTATGCTGATGAGTGGAGGCATTCGAGACCTTAGGGATGGGACCTGTGCCCCTCAAGTGCAAAGAGCAATGAGGTCATCGAGACCTGAGGAAGGCCTAAGACACAGAAGGCAGACCACACAAACTACACAACAACAGACACAGGCTGGAACTGCCCTGCCCGGCATCGTAGTGAAGAGTAGTCAGCTCCCTTTAACTGCCCAAAGCAGTCTGTTCCTGTACAGCCCCCTGCCCTACACTATCTTTAAAACCCCTTCATGCAATTGCCAACCTTGCCTACTAAGCGTTATCCACTACTCCCGCCGATCCCTCTCCAGCGCCAGTGCCTCAACTTAGCTTTCAGAGGGCCGGGGGTCTGAATCCATCCTTGACAAAAAACACATTGGCTAGCTGATATTTTCCTGCAGTCGCCAGGTTCCCCTTCAGTATCTGAAGAAAAAAAAACCAACACACACACCAGCAGTAAGCATCATGACAGTAGACACCGTGCTCTTCCACAACACCCTCGTCCTCACAAGAGCTGTGGCATTGCACTTGCCTGCTCCACACCGATTCCAGAGTCGGACGCCATTACTTGTGGCACCTAAGATACCAAGACACACAAGGTTAACATTGCATTTGTGAGAAATCACCAGTCCCGTGCTCCTCCTCTCTACTACCCAGCTCACCTCAAACGCTCATCCAATTCCAAAGGCAGCCTGCACGGCACCTGCAAAACCACAGAGGAACACTTCACTGAGTTGCCATGTAATACTTTGCCATTAGACGCCAAGCCGGCCCACAACCGCCTCACCTTCTCGGACCCCTTCTCGTCAGCATGCGGCAGCGTCGCCCCTTCGAGCTTGCGTGCGGCACCTACAAAAACCCAAGGCAAAAGGCACATGCTGAGATACTGCCCAAAACCGCAGCCTACCCACAGTGATTCCTACCAACCTCTCATTGACCTCGGCCGCTCACCTGTCCCACCTCCAACATTTTGGGTTGCCACATTGAAGCTTGCGCACCACCTGTAAAACACAAACAACACGGGTTGCTTACAACTTCACCAGCAATACACCACCTGAAACATAACCGCTACTTCAGCCCACCAATCACCACTCACCTTGGCCGAGTCAGCTCCGGTGCCCATATCGCTCCTCCCTTTACCCCTTCAAATTAAAAAATAGAAATACCATAATGTAGTCATACAGCCACCAGTCACATCTTCCCTCTAATACCGCGCACCAACCCTCCTGCTTCTAGTGCTCCGCTCGTTCCTCTGCATCTGCAAAAATGATATTGAATGAGTCACCCGGATGCAGAGCGATAGCCTAACGATTGCAGAGGACTTCTTTCCATGTAGGAATACCATCTAGAATCCAACTATACTTCCTGCCATTAAACAAATTTTATAAATCAAACATTAAGCCGTACACATGCAAGCCTTATCGCCTTTGAGATTCCATTTCCTTCACTACCCCTGAACAGCACCTCCCACATGGCTCAGCTCATCCCCATAAAACATTATCGAAAGAGCTGTCCACACAGCCTGCCAACAGCCACTGAGTCCTAGATGACCGTACAACCATTGCCTCAACAGTCTACGCATATGAACGTATTAACCACAGACTCTTATGGCTATTCCACCTCCCCCTGACTCTACGCCCCCCAGGCAGGGCAGCTCCAAGCCACACACACACATGCACAGACCAACGCTATACAGAACCTTACAAACGACGCGCCTCAGAGGAGAGAAAACTCTCGGCAAGAATGACGACACCCGGACAGAAGACACCATCGGGCAAGAAGACGCATGGGACCATGATGGTGACGTGAGGAGGCTCTGGGGCAACCCCAGAAAAAGAGTAGAACATCATGGCCCGTGACAAGAAGTTGCTCTCAAAATTAAGGAGATTTACACACAAGAAGCCAGGCCTCAAGACCTAAAAACGTAAGGATGCAGGGAAACAATCCCAGTCCGTGAAAACGGACATCTAGAGAGCAGAGCTGCTCCTACAGCCAAGAAGGATGCTGCAAAAGAGGAGTGTCCAGAAAGTTCTGAGACGTAGGACCAATCCACGCTGAGCTTGCAACACAAAAGAAGCAGCATCCGATTGGTGCTACACCGATGAGTACAGATAGTCAAGATCCGAGGGATAGCACCTGAGGTGCATGCTGCGCTCCTCGAGCACAAAGAGGACATTGAGACCTGAGGAAGGCCTAAGACACAGAAGGCAGACCACACAACAGACACAGGCTGGAACTGCCCTGCCTGGCACACGCTAGCATCACACTGAAGAGTAACCCGCTCCCTTTAACTGCCCAAAAGTGGCTGTTCCTGGACAGCTCTTTGCCCTAAGTAGCTTTAAATGCACCTTCCTGCAGTTGCCAACCTTGTCTCCTTGCCCCCTCCCCAGCCATCGTCCTTCAACTTAGCTTTCAGAGGGCCGGGGGTCTGAATCCATCCTTGACAAAAAACACATTGGCTAGCTGATATTTTCCTGCAGTCACCAGGTTCCCCTTCAGTATCTGAAGAAAAAAAAACCAACACACACACCAGCAGTAAGCATCATGACAGTAGACACCGTGCTCTTCCACAACACCCTCGTCCTCACAAGAGCTGTGGCATTGCACTTGCCTGCTCCACACCGATTCCAGAGTCGGACGCCATTACTTGTGGCACCTAAGATACCAAGACACACAAGGTTAACATTGCATTTGTGAGAAATCACCAGTCCCGTGCTCCTCCTCTCTACTACCCAGCTCACCTCAAACGCTCATCCAATTCCAAAGGCAGCCTGCACGGCACCTGCAAAACCACAGAGGAACACTTCACTGAGTTGCCATGTAATACTTTGCCATTAGACGCCAAGCCGGCCCACAACCGCCTCACCTTCTCGGACCCCTTCTCGTCAGCATGCGGCAGCGTCGCCCCTTCGAGCTTGCGTGCGGCACCTACAAAAACCCAAGGCAAAAGGCACATGCTGAGATACTGCCCAAAACCGCAGCCTACCCACAGTGATTCCTACCAACCTCTCATTGACCTCGGCCGCTCACCTGTCCCACCTCCAACATTTTGGGTTGCCACATTGAAGCTTGCGCACCACCTGTAAAACACAAACAACACGGGTTGCTTACAACTTCACCAGCAATACACCACCTGAAACATAACCGCTACTTCAGCCCACCAATCACCACTCACCTTGGCCGAGTCAGCTCCGGTGCCCATATCGCTCCTCCCTTTACCCCTTCAAATTAAAAAATAGAAATACCATAATGTAGTCATACAGCCACCAGTCACATCTTCCCTCTAATACCGCGCACCAACCCTCCTGCTTCTAGTGCTCCGCTCGTTCCTCTGCATCTGCAAAAATGATATTGAATGAGTCACCCGGATGCAGAGCGATAGCCTAACGATTGCAGAGGACTTCTTTCCATGTAGGAATACCATCTAGAATCCAACTATACTTCCTGCCATTAAACAAATTTTATAAATCAAACATTAAGCCGTACACATGCAAGCCTTATCGCCTTTGAGATTCCATTTCCTTCACTACCCCTGAACAGCACCTCCCACATGGCTCAGCTCATCCCCATAAAACATTATCGAAAGAGCTGTCCACACAGCCTGCCAACAGCCACTGAGTCCTAGATGACCGTACAACCATTGCCTCAACAGTCTACGCATATCAACGTATTAACCACAGACTCTTATGGCTATTCCACCTCCCCCTGACTCTACGCCCCCCAGGCAGGGCAGCTCCAAGCCACACACACACATGCACAGACCAACGCTATACAGAACCTTACAAACAACGCGCCTCAGAGGAGAGAAAACTCTCGGCAAGAATGACGACACCCGGACAGAAGACACCATCGGGCAAGAAGACGCATGGGACCATGATGGTGACGTGAGGAGGCTCTGGGGCAACCCCAGAAAAAGAGTAGAACATCATGGCCCGTGACAAGAAGTTGCTCTCAAAATTAAGGAGATTTACACACAAGAAGCCAGGCCTCAAGACCTAAAAACGTAAGGATGCAGGGAAACAATCCCAGTCCGTGAAAACGGACATCTAGAGAGCAGAGCTGCTCCTACAGCCAAGAAGGATGCTGCAAAAGAGGAGTGTCCAGAAAGTTCTGAGACGTAGGACCAATCCACGCTGAGCTTGCAACACAAAAGAAGCAGCATCCGATTGGTGCTACACCGATGAGTACAGATAGTCAAGATCCGAGGGATAGCACCTGAGGTGCATGCTGCGCTCCTCGAGCGCAAAGAGGACATTGAGACCTGAGGAAGGCCTAAGACACAGAAGGCAGACCACACAACAGACACAGGCTGGAACTGCCCTGCCTGGCACACGCTAGCATCACACTGAAGAGTAACCCGCTCCCTTTAACTGCCCAAAAGTGGCTGTTCCTGGACAGCTCTTTGCCCTAAGTAGCTTTAAATGCACCTTCCTGCAGTTGCCAACCTTGTCTCCTTGCCCCCTCCCCAGCCATCGTCCTTCAACTTAGCTTTCAGAGGGCCGGGGGTCTGAATCCATCCTTGACAAAAAACACATTGGCTAGCTGATATTTTCCTGCAGTCACCAGGTTCCCCTTCAGTATCTGAAGAAAAAAAAACCAACACACACACCAGCAGTAAGCATCATGACAGTAGACACCGTGCTCTTCCACAACACCCTCGTCCTCACAAGAGCTGTGGCATTGCACTTGCCTGCTCCACACCGATTCCAGAGTCGGACGCCATTACTTGTGGCACCTAAGATACCAAGACACACAAGGTTAACATTGCATTTGTGAGAAATCACCAGTCCCGTGCTCCTCCTCTCTACTACCCAGCTCACCTCAAACGCTCATCCAATTCCAAAGGCAGCCTGCACGGCACCTGCAAAACCACAGAGGAACACTTCACTGAGTTGCCATGTAATACTTTGCCATTAGACGCCAAGCCGGCCCACAACCGCCTCACCTTCTCGGACCCCTTCTCGTCAGCATGCGGCAGCGTCGCCCCTTCGAGCTTGCGTGCGGCACCTACAAAAACCCAAGGCAAAAGGCACATGCTGAGATACTGCCCAAAACCGCAGCCTACCCACAGTGATTCCTACCAACCTCTCATTGACCTCGGCCGCTCACCTGTCCCACCTCCAACATTTTGGGTTGCCACATTGAAGCTTGCGCACCACCTGTAAAACACAAACAACACGGGTTGCTTACAACTTCACCAGCAATACACCACCTGAAACATAACCGCTACTTCAGCCCACCAATCACCACTCACCTTGGCCGAGTCAGCTCCGGTGCCCATATCGCTCCTCCCTTTACCCCTTCAAATTAAAAAATAGAAATACCATAATGTAGTCATACAGCCACCAGTCACATCTTCCCTCTAATACCGCGCACCAACCCTCCTGCTTCTAGTGCTCCGCTCGTTCCTCTGCATCTGCAAAAATGATATTGAATGAGTCACCCGGATGCAGAGCGATAGCCTAACGATTGCAGAGGACTTCTTTCCATGTAGGAATACCATCTAGAATCCAACTATACTTCCTGCCATTAAACAAATTTTATAAATCAAACATTAAGCCGTACATTAATCAAACACAAGCCTTAAGGCCTTTGAGATTCCATTTCCTTCACTACCCCTGAACAGCACCTCCCACATGGCTCAGCTCATCCCCATAAAACATTATCGAAAGAGCTGTCCACACAGCCTGCCAACAGCCACTGAGTCCTAGATGACCGTACAACCATTGCCTCAACAGTCTACGCATATCAACGTATTAACCACAGACTCTTATGGCTATTCCACCTCCCCCTGACTCTACGCCCCCCAGGCAGGGCAGCTCCAAGCCACACACACACATGCACAGACCAACGCTATACAGAACCTTACAAACGACGCGCCTCAGAGGAGAGAAAACTCTCGGCAAGAATGACGACACCCGGACAGAAGACACCATCGGGCAAGAAGACGCATGGGACCATGATGGTGACGTGAGGAGGCTCTGGGGCAACCCCAGAAAAAGAGTAGAACATCATGGCCCGTGACAAGAAGTTGCTCTCAAAATTAAGGAGATTTACACACAAGAAGCCAGGCCTCAAGACCTAAAAACGTAAGGATGCAGGGAAACAATCCCAGTCCGTGAAAACGGACATCTAGAGAGCAGAGCTGCTCCTACAGCCAAGAAGGATGCTGCAAAAGAGGAGTGTCCAGAAAGTTCTGAGACGTAGGACCAATCCACGCTGAGCTTGCAACACAAAAGAAGCAGCATCCGATTGGTGCTACACCGATGAGTACAGATAGTCAAGATCCGAGGGATAGCACCTGAGGTGCATGCTGCGCTCCTCGAGCGCAAAGAGGACATTGAGACCTGAGGAAGGCCTAAGACACAGAAGGCAGACCACACAACAGACACAGGCTGGAACTGCCCTGCCTGGCACACGCTAGCATCACACTGAAGAGTAACCCGCTCCCTTTAACTGCCCAAAAGTGGCTGTTCCTGGACAGCTCTTTGCCCTAAGTAGCTTTAAATGCACCTTCCTGCAGTTGCCAACCTTGTCTCCTTGCCCCCTCCCCAGCCATCGTCCTTCAACTTAGCTTTCAGAGGGCCGGGGGTCTGAATCCATCCTTGACAAAAAACACATTGGCTAGCTGATATTTTCCTGCAGTCACCAGGTTCCCCTTCAGTATCTGAAGAAAAAAAAACCAACACACACACCAGCAGTAAGCATCATGACAGTAGACACCGTGCTCTTCCACAACACCCTCGTCCTCACAAGAGCTGTGGCATTGCACTTGCCTGCTCCACACCGATTCCAGAGTCGGACGCCATTACTTGTGGCACCTAAGATACCAAGACACACAAGGTTAACATTGCATTTGTGAGAAATCACCAGTCCCGTGCTCCTCCTCTCTACTACCCAGCTCACCTCAAACGCTCATCCAATTCCAAAGGCAGCCTGCACGGCACCTGCAAAACCACAGAGGAACACTTCACTGAGTTGCCATGTAATACTTTGCCATTAGACGCCAAGCCGGCCCACAACCGCCTCACCTTCTCGGACCCCTTCTCGTCAGCATGCGGCAGCGTCGCCCCTTCGAGCTTGCGTGCGGCACCTACAAAAACCCAAGGCAAAAGGCACATGCTGAGATACTGCCCAAAACCGCAGCCTACCCACAGTGATTCCTACCAACCTCTCATTGACCTCGGCCGCTCACCTGTCCCACCTCCAACATTTTGGGTTGCCACATTGAAGCTTGCGCACCACCTGTAAAACACAAACAACACGGGTTGCTTACAACTTCACCAGCAATACACCACCTGAAACATAACCGCTACTTCAGCCCACCAATCACCACTCACCTTGGCCGAGTCAGCTCCGGTGCCCATATCGCTCCTCCCTTTACCCCTTCAAATTAAAAAATAGAAATACCATAATGTAGTCATACAGCCACCAGTCACATCTTCCCTCTAATACCGCGCACCAACCCTCCTGCTTCTAGTGCTCCGCTCGTTCCTCTGCATCTGCAAAAATGATATTGAATGAGTCACCCGGATGCAGAGCGATAGCCTAACGATTGCAGAGGACTTCTTTCCATGTAGGAATACCATCTAGAATCCAACTATACTTCCTGCCATTAAACAAATTTTATAAATCAAACATTAAGCCGTACATTAATCAAACACAAGCCTTAAGGCCTTTGAGATTCAATTTCCTTCACTACCCCTGAACAGCACCTCCCACATGGCTCAGTTCATCCCCATAAAACATTATCGAAAGAGCTGTCCACACAGCCTGCCAACAGCCACTGAGTCCTAGATGACCGTACAACCATTGCCTCAACAGTCTACGCATATCAACGTATTAAGCATAGACTCTTATGGCTATTCCACCTCCCCCTGACTCTACACCCCCAGGCAGGGCAGCTCCAAGCCACACACACACACGCACAGACTGACACTACATGGAACCCTACAAAAAACAGACCTCAAAGAGGAGAGAAAACTCTCGGCAAGAAGAATGACACCCAGATAGAAGACGCTGTCAGGCAAGACGACCTGTGGGACCATAACGGTGACATGAGAAGGCTCTGGGGCAACCCCAGAAAAAGGAGTAGAACCTCACGGCCCGTGACAAGAAGATACTCTCAAAACTGAGAGGATGTACAAGCAAGAAGCCTGGCCAAGACCTAAGAGCCTAAGGATGCAGGGAAGAAATCCCAGTCCATGAAAACGGACGGCTAGAGAGAAGAGCTGCTCACGCAGCCGGGAAGGATGCCGCAAAAGATGACCGTCCAGAAACTTCAAGATGTGAGACCGATCCGCACTTTAAGCTTGTAATGCAAAAAAAGCAGCATCCGATTGGTGCTACACCGATGAGTATGGGCATTCTCATCGGTGAGATCCTAGGGATGGCGCCCGAGGTGCATGCTGTGCTCCTCGAGCGCAAAGAGGACATCGAGACCCGAGGAAGGCCTCAGACACAGAAGACAGACCACACAAACTACACAACAACAGACACAGGCTGGAACTGCCCTGCCCTAGCCTCATGCTGAAGAGTAACCCCCTCCCTTTAACTGCCCAAAGGAGACTGTTCCTGGACAGCCCTTTGCCCTACATAAACTTTAAATGCACCTCCCTACAGTTGCCAACCTTGTCTCCTTGCCCCCTCCCCAGCCATCATCCCTCAACTTAGCTTTGAGAGGGCCAGGAGTCTGCATGCATCCTGACAAAAAACACATTTGGTAGCAGATATTTTCCTGCAATCACCAGGTTCCCCTCCAGCATCTGAAAAAAAAAAAAAAAAACTACAAAACAGCATGCCAGCAGTAAGCATCATGACAGTAGACACCACTCTCTTTCACAACACTCTCATCCTCACAAGAATCATGGCATTGAACTTGCCTGCTCCACGCCAATTACAGAGTCGGACACTGCGGCCACCGTTACTTGTGGCACCTAAGATACCAAGGCACACAAAGTTAACATTGCATTTATGAGATATCACCAGTCCCATGCTCCTCCTCTCTACTACCCAGCTCACCTCAAACGCTCATCCAATTCCAAAGGCGGCCCGCACAGCACCTGCAAGATCACAGAGAAACACTTCACTGAGTTGCCATGCAATACTTCGCTATTAGACACCAACCCGGCCCACAACCGCCTCACCTTCTCAGACCCCTCGTCAGCATGCGGCAGCGTCGCCCCTCCGAGCCTGCGTACGGCCCCTGCAAAAACCCAAGGGAAAAGGCACATGCTGAGATACTGCCCAAAACTGCAGCCTGCCCACACCGATTCGTGTCTCTCACTCCTTTACCTTGACAGCTCACCCACCCAGCCTCTGTCACCTTCGGTTGCCATGTTAAGGTTTCTGCACCACCTGTAGAATCAAACAACATGGGTTGCTTATAACTTCACCAGCAGTACCTGAAAAATAACCGCTACTTAGGCCCCCCAACCACCACTCACCTTGCCCGAGTCAGCTCCAGTGCCCGTATCCCACATACCTCCTCCCTTTGCACCCTTCAAATAAAAAGAACACCACACCATAATGTAGTCATATAGCCACCAGTCACATCGTCCCACTAATACCATGCAACAACCTTCTTACGGTACTCCACTCACCTCTCCTACGTCACCCTTTGGTGCGTGGCTTGTCCGTCTGCATCTGAAAAAGCAATAACATCGAAGAAGTCACCAGTTGCAGAGCAATAGCTTAACAATTCCAGAAGTCTTGTTTCCATTTAGGAATACCATTAAGAATCCAACAATACGTCCTGCCATTAATAAAAAACCACACCCAAACAACCCACAACCTTTAAGCCCCAAATATATAAGCATTAACACCTTGGAGATTCAATCTGCTTTACTACCACTACCCTTGACCAGCCCCTCCCACACGGCTCTGCACCTCCCCATAAAACACCATTGAAAGAGCTGTCCACACAACCTGCTGATGGCTACTCAATCCGAGATGACTGTACCACCTTTGCCTCAACGGTCTAGGCATATCAACATATTAACCATAGACTCTTATGGCTATTCCACCTATACCTGACTCTACAACCCCGGGCAGGGCTGCTCCAAGCCAAACACACACATGCACAGACCAACACTATACAGAACCCTACAAACAACGCGCCTCAAAGAGGAGAGAAAACTCTTGGCAAGAAGAATGACACCTAAACGGAAGACGCCGTCGGGCAAGAAGACCTGCAGGGCTGTGACGTCAGGATGCTCTATGGCAACACCACAGAAAGAGTAGAATGTCATGGCCCGTGACAAGGAGTTGCTTTCAAAACTGAGAAGATGGATGTGCAAGAAGCTTGGCCTCAAGACTTGAGAGCATAAGGATGCAGGGAAACAATCCCAGTCTGCAAAAATGGACGTCTAGAGAGTAGAGCTGCTCCCGCAGCCAGGAAGGGTGCCACAAGAGATGACCGTCAGGAAACTTCAAGACACAAGAACGATCCACGCTTTAAGCTTAACGCAAAAAGAAGAGACTGATGGGCACTAAGCCAATGAGTATGGGCGTTTGAGACCCTAGGGATAGTGGCCAAGGCACATGCTGTGTCCCTTGAGCGCAAAGAGCAATTAGGACATTGAGGCCCAGGAATGTTTAAGACACAGAAGACAGACCACACAAACTACACAACAACAGACACAGGCTGGAACTGCCCTGCCCGGTTCACGCTAACATCATGCTGATAAGTAACCTGCTCCCTTTAACTGCCCAAGGGGGACTGTCCCTGGACAGCCCCCTGCCCTACACTGTCTTTAAAACCTCTTTAGGCAATCACCAACCCAGTCCCCACCCTCCCTTGGTGCCCTGCCGGTGCCCCAACTTAGCTTTAGGAGGGCCGGAAGTTTGAACCCATCCTCAAAAAGAAAAACCACAGCCAGCCCACTGGATGAATCCAGGTTCCTCTTCATCATCTGCAAAGACAAGCCACTCCACACGTAACGCTGCCGTCAGTCAGCAGCACATCGATCCACAGGGACCCTTCCCACAACATCCCCCACCTCAGACGCGCCGTGGGGTTCCGCTCACCCGCTCCCCGCCGATTCCAGAGTCCGACGCCGCGGCCATTGTCGCTTCTGACGCCTAGGATACCGACAGAAAGTTACCATTGTGCTTGCCAGAAATCACCAGCCCCGTGCTCCTCCCCTGTACTACCCAGCTCACCTCAAACCCTCCTCCAATGCCAAAGGCAGCCTGCACAGGACCTGCAAAACCAGAGCAAAACTCTGCACTGAGTCGCCATATAATACTTACCCATCAGACACCGACCCTGCCCACAACTGCCTCACCTGCTCGGACCTCTTGGCAGCAGCTGGGCCCCACAGAGCGGCGCCTGCAAAAAAACCAAGCAAAAAGGCACATGAGGAGATACGGCCCGAAACCGCAGCCCACCTGCACCAATCTCTGTCTTGCACTCCTTTACCTGAACAGCTCACCGCCCCTGGCCTCCATCAGCTTGGGGCGCCACGCTGAGGTTGGTGCACCACCTGTAAGGCCCAAACAACATGGGTTGCTTATGACTTCACCAACAATTCAACACCTGAAAAATAATCACTACTTCAGCCCACCAATCAGTGCTCACCTGCTCACCCTGCCCGAGTCAGCTCCCATGCCCATATCCCACATCGCTCCTCAATTTGCACCTTCAAATTAAAAAAGGGAAAAAAAAAAAAAAAAAAACAAAACACAAAACCATAAATTAATCATATAGCCACCAGTCACATCTTCCCTCTAATACGACACACCAACCCACCTTCTTACAGCGATCCGCTCCCCTCTCCTCTGTCGCCTTTTGCTGGGCAGCTGGTCCCTCTGCACCTGCAAAAACAGAAGTGTCGAACTAGTCACCCGGTTGCAGAGCGATAGGGGAACAAGTCTAGGGACTTTCCCTATCCAAGCGATAGGGAAAGAGGTCTCCTTTCCATTTAGGAATGCCATCTAGAATCCCACTATACATCCCGTCCCTCTAAAAACCCACACCAACCCACAACCTTTGAGCCCCACCCATACAAGCCTTTCAGATTTTATCTGCTTTATTACCCCTGAAGAGCCCCTCCCACTCACCTGGGCTCATCCCCATAAAACACTGTTGAAAGAGTTGACCACACAACCCGCCAACGGCTACTGCTTCCGAGATGGCCGTACGACCCTTGCGCCCACCGTCTAGGCATACCGACATGCTGACCACAAACTCCTATGGCTATTCCACCTACCCCTGACTCTACGCCCCCGGGCAGGGCGGCTCCAAGCCAGACACACACAAGCACACACCGACACTGCACGGAACCCTACAAACGACGCACCTCAAAGCCAAGAGAAAACTCTCAGTGAGAAGAACAACACCCGGACAGAAGACGCCATCAGGCAAGATGACCGTCGGGACCGTGACGGTGACATGAGGCGGCTCTATGGCAACCCCAGAGAAAGAGCAGAACATCATGGCCCGCGACGAGAAGTTACTCTCAGAACTGATAGGATGTATGCGCAAGAAGCCGGCCGGCGACACCTAAGAACTTAAGGATGCGGGGAAGAAACCCGAGTCCATGAAAAATGAACATAGAGAGCGGAGCACCTCACGCAGCCGGCAGGGACGCCGCAGAAGAGGGCCGTGCGGACGCTCGCAAGAAGCCAGACAGATGTGCACTTTAAGCTCGTCACGCAAGAAAACAAGCGCCCGATGGGCGCTATGCCAATGAGTACAGGCTTTCGGGACCCTAGAAATGGCGCCCCAGGCACCTGCTGTGCTCCTCAAACGCAAAGAGCAATGTGGGCATCAAGACCCAAGGAAGGCCTAAGACACAGAAGACAGACCACACAAATGACACAACACATACAGGCTGGAACCGCCCTGCCCGGCACACTCTAGCATCATGCCCAAGAGGAGCCGCCTCCCTTTACCTGCCCAAAAGGGACACTGCCCGGACAGGCCCCGGCCCTACACTACCTGTAAAAACCCTTCGGGCAATTGCCAACCCCACCCCCTTGCTCCCGCAATCCCTCTCTGGCACTGGAGCCCCAACTTAGCTTTGTAGTACACCAGCAGTAAGGATCATGACTGTAGACGCCAACATCTTGCATAACACCCTCATTCTCAGTCACGTCATGGGGTTCCGCTCGCCCGCTCCCTGCCAATTCCAGAGTCCAAGGCTGCGGCTGACATTACTTGTGGCACCTAAGATTGCAAAAGACAAAAATACCATTCTGCTTGTGAGACATCACCTGTCCCGTGCTCCTCCTCTCTACTACCCATCTCACCTCAAATCCTTACGCAATTCTAAAGGCAGCCCGCACAGCACCTACAAAACTGAAGGTGAAAGCTTCGCTTAATTGCTGCAGGATACTTTGCTCTCAGATGCCAACCCGGCTGACTCTCGCCTCACTTTCTGGGACCGCTTGTCAAGGTGCTGCTTTGCTCCTCTGACCCTAAGTGCAACACCTGCCAAAATAAAACTCAATGACACATGCTGAGATATTGCCCAAGACGAGAGCGCACACGCACCAATACGCATCTCCCGCACCTTTACCTCAGCCAGTTGCCTGTGATGCCTCTGCCATTTTCAGACTGCTGTATTGAGATGCGGGTACCACCTGTGGAAGTGAAACAATTCGGGACACTTATGACTTAACTAACAATATGACATCTGACAACTAACAGCTATTTCAGCCCACTAGTCATTGCTTACTATGCCCGACTCAGCTCTAGTGCCTATTTCCCACATCGCAGGAAGCATCGTGACAGAAATAGAGGGGTGCTGAGGCGACCGGAGAGACAGAAGACTGCTCGAGGACACAAAGGTACTCGGAAAGGGGTTTGAACAGAGTACTGACGTCGCGAGGGAGATGCTGACCCACTGGAAGCGAGCGAGATGGAGGAGAGGACAAAAAGACTGCTCTGAGGAAGAGGATGACCCGAGAGATGTTCTGACAAATCGAGAGGGGTATGAATTACACTCCAGAGATAAAAGCGTGCCGAGAAGACGCTCTAAGACCTCGGGATGAACCAAGAAAAGAGAAAAAAAAAAAAGAGACAAAGAAAATTTAAGAAGTGACAGGGTATGTGACAAAGAAGAAAGTAGTAAAAAATAGGGATAGGCAGCTTGATAAAAGTAGACATAGAAAGAAAATATTAAAAGCAAAAGGGCACAAGGCAGAGGAGAAAAAAAAGTGAAAAAATAGGGACAGAAAACTAGATAAAAGTAGACATAAAAAAATTGAAAAAAGTTATTAAAGGAAGAAAAAATAAAAATATAAGGACAGCAAACTAAATAAACAGAGACGTAGAAAGAAAATAGAAAAATTGAGAGAGTACACAACAGACAAGGAAGAAACAAAAAAATAGGGACAGGAACTATATAAAAGCAGACATAATAAAAAAAAAATTTAAGAGCGACAAGATAAAAGAAATAAAGGAAAAGTTAAAAAAACAAAAAGAGCAAACTAAATCAACAAAGACACAGAAACAAAATTTAAAAACCGACGGGGTATGGCACAAACTAGAACGAAATAAAAAATAAAGACTGTGAACTGGAAAAAAGTAGATATAGAAAAAAATTTAAAAGGAACGTGACACAGGACAGACAGGAAATAATAAAGAAATAAGATTAGACATCTTGATAAAAATAGACAGCAAAAAAATGTTAAAAGTGACAATGTAGAAGACAGATAAGAAAAAAGCAAATAATAGAGACATAAAAATACATACAAGTGACCATAGAAACAAAAATTCTAAAGTGAAGAAGAAAAAAACATATTAAAAAGCAAAAAAACCTAATTAGACAGAGACATAAAAAGAAAATTCTAAAAGCGACCAGGTACGGGACAGACTAGAATGAATTAAAAAAAAAAAAAGAGACAGCAAACTGGATAAAAAATGCACAAGGAAAGAAAATTTAAAAGTAGGACAGATAGGAAATAATGAAAAATCAGACAGAGACGTCTTCATAAAAGTAGACATGGAACAAAAATTGTAAAAGCGATGGGATTCAAGAAACAGGAAAAAATTACAAAATAGGGACAGAAAATGATATTAAAGTACACCTAGAAACAAAAATTCAAACCGAAAAGAACTATGAGAGTAAAAAAATTAAAATTTTTTTAGTTAACTAGATGAAAGTAGACATAGAAAGGAAATTTAAAAAGCAACATGGTTCGTGACATACAGGAAAGAATTCAGAAATAGAAACAGGAACTGGATAAAAGTAGACATAGATGATTTTAAAAGTGCCAGGATTAAGGAAATAAAGGAAAAAAATTAACGAATAGGGACGGCGAACTAAAACGGAGACATCTAAAGTAAATGAAAAACTGTTGCGGCATACATGCACAGCCTTTATCATAACAGGGCAGCCCTACCATCTCTCTCCATTCATTGCACCTCTGTCTCTCTCTGTTGCCTCTCTTATATCTTCCTTCTGGCAATGATCACATGTCTGCTCACAATTCCCTTCACCTGTTTCTGTTCTTCAATCAGCTGGTACTCATTAGGCCAGCTCCTAATTCTTCTCCACACCTCCCCCTTGTTGTTTATGGTTTTGTAGCATTGCCAAAGTCCTATCCGAAACTCCCAATTCCAGAATTCTTCTCCACATCACCCCCTTTTTTGTTCTCAATTGCCAAATTGTTCATTATGTTCACTAGAACAAGTTCATATTCAAATGAAACCTGTGACCCATATTCTTTTATTGATTTGCGTACCTCCTTAATCACCTCATATGGTGGACAAACTTAACATTTCTAATTCTTTTTCCTATTCTCCATAACCCATATTCTTTTATTGATTTGCATACCTCCTTAATCTAATTCTTTTTCCTATTCTCCATAACCCATATTCTTTTATTGATTTGCATACCTCCTTACACAAACTTAATATTTCTAATTCTTTTTCCTATTCTCCATCACACAGTTCACTTTCCTCTAGAACATCACTGATACATGTGTGTGTGTGGGTACGAATCCCCGCAGCAGATCTTCTTGGGGTGGGAGGGCGGGAACAAATGGTGCTTTAGCCTCTATCGCTGCAAAACTTCATCCGCCGTTGGCGCAAGTTCAAATAAATCTTTCTTATCTTTTGATTTTCTCTCCAGAATTGCTGCCATTACATTCACTAGAACAAGTTCATCTTTAGCCTCTGTTTCTGTAAAGCTTCATCCGCCGTTGGCGCAAGTTCAAATGAATCTTTCTTATCTTTTGGTTTTCCCTCCAGAATTGCTAAATCAGTCACATTTTGCAAATCCTGCTCTGCAGGATGCAACTTCTGCAGAGCTGCATACACACAATATTCCTTCTAGAACTTCTAGTTGCAAAGTTTTCCTCGTCTGTAGTTCTTCTACTGAGATGCCGACCGCCCCATGACTAACGTATAAAGTTCATATAACTTCCCCGCGGCTGCTCACCTCTGTATCCGTTTTTTCTTTTATCCCGTTGCCTTTCAACGGCTTTTTTCTTTTATCCCGTTTCCTTTCAACGGCTTTTTTTTCTGTTTCCTTTCAACAGCTTCTATCCCATTTCCTTTCAACGGCTTTTTTCCTGTTTCTTTTCAACGGCTTTTGCAGTTCAGCGGGGCTCACCACCGGATATTTCTATTTTCTTTCTCCAAGACCTTCTTTCTTCAGGTTTTCTTCTTTCAGTCCCTGTTCGGGCGCCATTTGTTGCGGCATACATGCACAGCCTTTATCATAACAGGGCAGCCCTACCATCTCTCTCCATTCATTGCACCTCTGTCTCTCTCTGTTGCCTCTCTTATATCTTCCTTCTGGCAATGATCACATGTCTGCTCACAATTCCCTTCACCTGTTTCTGTTCTTCAATCAGCTGGTACTCATTAGGCCACCTCTTAATTCTTCTCCACAAAAAACCATCAGGCTACATGACAGACGAGAACAAATTAAACAACAGGGATGGGAGTTTGATAAAAGTAAACGTAGAAAGAAAATTTAAAAAGCAATGGTAAGGAAAGACAAGAAACAAAAAATAAAGAGCGTGAACAGGATAACAGTAGTCAAAGAAAGGCCATTTCAAAAAAGAGGATTAAGAAAGAAAACAAATTTGAAAAATAAGGACAATGAACAAAAATGCAGACAAAAAGAAAATTTGAAAAGCAAAGGCGTAAAAGACAGACAAGAAAAAAAATAAAATTCAGACAGCGAACTGGACAAAAGGAGACGCAGAAAATATCAAAAGCAACAGGGATTAGGGAAGTAAAGAAAAAAAGGTAATGACGGTGAACTAAATAAACAAACATAGAAAGTAAATTTTAAAAGCGATGGGGATTGAGAAGAAAAGATTAAAAAGTATAGATAGAAAATGAAAAAAAAAGTACATGTAAAAAAACTTTAAAAGCCATGGGATTAAGAGAGGAAAATATGAAAAAACAGGGACGGCAAACAAAAAACCGAGACATAGCAAGTACATTTTAAAAGCGAGGGGGTACATGACAGACAGGAAAGCAATAAAATATAGGGATAGGGAGCGTGATAAAAGTAGACATAAAAACAAAATTTGAAAATCCAAGGAATTAACAGAAAAAAGAACTAAAAAAAAGAGGAACAGCAAACTAAATAAGCCAAGACGCAGACAGAACATTGAAAAAGCAAGGGCACTAAGGAAACAAGAGAAATAAGAAACAATACAGACAATGATCTCAATAAAATCAGACATAGAAAGAAAATTTAAAAGCAATGTGTTAAACGAGAGACAGGAAAGAAATAAAAAATAAGGATAGGCCTGTTGATAAAAGAGGTCACGGAAAGAAAATCTAAAAAGCAATGACATACAGGACAGAGAGGAAAAACTTTCAAATAGGATCACCAAAGTAGACAAAAGTAGACATAGAAACAAAGGTTTACAAGCCAAGGATTAAGAAATGAAAAGATGAAAAAATAGGGACACTGAACTAGAACAGAGACGTAAACCAAAATTTTAAATAAGGCAACACTAAGGAAGGACAAGAAGTAATTCAAAACTAAAGACATCAAACGGCATAAAAGTAGACATGGAACATTTTAAAAGTAACAAGGACTATGAGAAGTAAAAAAAAAAAAAAAAAATTAAACAACAGGGAGAACGAACTAAAAACACAGAGACATAAAAAGTAAATTTTTAAAGTGACAGGGTACATGACAGGCAGGAAACATAAAAATCAGAGATAGGAAGCTTCGCAAAAGCAGGCATAGAAGGAAAATATTAAAAACAATGAGGTACAGGACAGATAGGAAAAAAACTGAAAACAGAGACAGCAAAGTAGATAACAGTAGACATTGAATCAACATTTTAAAAGCCAAGGGATTAAGGGAGGAAAGAATTAAACAATATTGGTAGCAAATGAAAATGCAGAGATAGAAAGAATTTTAAAAGCGAGAGCGCTAGGGAAAGACAAGAAATAATGAAGAAAGTAAAACAGCGAACGGAATAGGGGTACAAAGAAAGAAAAATTAAGGAGATGAGGAAAAAATTAAAAAATAGCAACGGCAAACTAAAACAGAGACGTAGAAAGAAAATTTTAAAAGTCATGGCAAAAAGTAAAGCAAAAGAAAACAATTTGAGAATCAAGACAACGAACAAGACAAAAGTAGAAAATTTTTCAAGCCGATGGATTAAGAGAGGAAAGAACTAAAAAATAGCGACAGTGAACAAAGAGACATACATAGACAAAAACTTTTCAAAGCGACAGTACTAAGGAAAGACAAGAAATCATTAAAAATTCAAGACAGGGAACAGCATAAAAGTAGACATAGAAAGAAAACTTAAAAAACAACAAGCATTACGGAAATAAAGGAAAAAAATTATGAAATAGGTACAGCAAACTAAAACAGATGTAGAAAGAAAATATAAAACCGAGGGCACTAATGAAAGACAAGAAATAATTAAAAATAAATACATCAAAGGGAAAAAGGTAGACATAGAACATTTAAAAAGCGAGGGGCATTAGGGAAATAAAGGGAAAAATTAAAAAGTAGCAACACCTAAGTAAGCCAGAGATGCAGAAAGAAAATTTACAAAGCGAAGGCACTACTAAAGACAAGAAATCATTAAAAAAAAAATACAGCGACCCAAATAAAAGCAGACAGAAAATTTTAAAAGCGAGGTTGATGAAAAAAATAAGGAAAAAATTAATAAATCGTGACAGCCAACTAAAACGGAGCCATAGAAAGAAAATATAAAAAGCAACGGCACAAAAGAAAGAAAACAACAAAGGGAATAAAAGTAGACATAGAAAGAACATTTAAGAAGTGATAGGCATTAGGGAAATAAAGGAAAAAATTATGAAATAGAGACACCAAACTGAAAGAGAGACACGAAAAGAAAATTTTAAAAGTGACCGCACTAAGAAAACACAAGAAATAAATAAAAAAAAAAAGACAGCAAATGGAATAAAAGCAGACAGAAAATTTTAAAAGCAACAGAGATTAAGAAAATGAGAAAAAATTAGAAAGTAGCGACGGCAAACTAAAACAGAGACATAGAAAGAAAATATATAAAGCAAAGAAATTAAGAACAGAGAGGAAAAAAAATAGGGTCAGCAAACTAAATAAATGGAGACATTGAAACAAAATTTTAAAAGTGATGACGTAGAGGATAGGCAGGAAGAAATTAAAAACACGAACAGGAAACTGGATAACTGGAGTCAGAGAGAGAAAATTTAGAAAGCAACGGGATACTGGCCGTATGGGTAAGAAGTTAAATATCGGAGAGGCAGCCACAGGGAAATGACATTGGAAGAGCGACAGGGTACAGAGCACAGGGAGTCACTGAAAACAGAGAGGGGTCATGCTGACTAGAGGGAGACCTAGAAATGCAATTTGCACAAACAACGGGGAAGAAGGCAGCGCGGGAAAAATGAAATAATAGCAGGTGGGGAGCTGGAAATGTAGAAGGCGATGGTGTACAGAACAGTGCTGACAAAAGAGCAAAAAGCTTTAGGGAGTCGGGCAGCTGGAAAGGTAGACGGAGGCAGGGACGAGCAAGGAGGTAGGCAGAGGTCTGGAGAAGCACCGCAGGGATGGGCCCTCACACAGGAGACGGGACGCACAACTCACCGCAGCTGCTGGAGACCGGCAGGAGACCTTTACTGCCCCGAGGCTTCTCTCTCTGCCCTTGCCCCTTCCTCCTCTGCAGTGCTGGCTGCCCGACCCTCACCCACCCAAGAGCAGGGGCCCGAGTGCTCCTCTCCCATGAGGCTTCCCAGACTCATGGCAGCTCACACGTGTGGCCAACAGAGGCACCGAGCTCCTGGCACCGTGTGCTGGTGGCATGCTCTGTCGGGGATCGCTAGGAGAGATCCTTCCTCACTGCGGGGATAGGCTGTTCCTTGCCGGAGACAACTGCCTGCGGAAGCCTCTTGGTTTCACTCTTCAGCCGGGTGCTGCAGGCAAGCGTGCCCAGGCAGCCCCCTCCCCAGCTAGAGCCCCTTAGCATAGCAGGGCCAGCCCCAACCTCAGCCTCACAGGGACCACCGGGGGCTGCCCTCACCCATCCCCACCTGCAGCCTTTTTAAACCCTTGGCCCAGCCCTATCCTCACTTCATGGGTCCCACCTGGGCTACCCCAGCCCACAGCTGGAGCCCATCGGGAACAGGGGCCCCAGCCCCAGCCCCAGCCCCAGCCCCACATCACATCACATCACATCACATCACATCACATCACATCACATCACATCACATCACATCACATCACATCACATCACATCACATCACATCACATCACATCACATCACATCACATCACATCCACAATCACATCCACAATCACATCCACAATCACAATCACAATCACAATCACAATCACAATCACAATCACAATCACATCACCCCTTCCCCTGGACCCAACCACAGCCACTTGCCCAGAGCCCAGCGGCTGGAAACGCATCCAGGAGCGCAAAGGAGGCAGCAAAGGTTTGTTTCTTTACACGCATCAAAAATTTCGGCAGTGAGTTGGCTCCAAGTCTCAGAGCCCAAAGGCAGCAGGACAGAGGGAAAAGAGGGAAGAAGAAAGCAGGAGGAAGGACAGAGGAAGATAGACAACAGGTATGGGACAGGGAGCCAAAAAATGGGATACAGGGAACAAGAGAGGGATGAGGAACCGCCAACGGGTGATGAGAGAGACAGAAATGGAGTGCAGCAAGGAGGAGGATGAGGAGATGGAGGAATAAATAAGGGCGGGGCGGGGGGGTCAGAGAGCAGGGGGGAGAGAGGGGAGGAACCGAGCGGAACAACAGAGAGGGACAGAGAATGAGACAGACACAGACAGGAGACAGAGGGATGGTGGGGGTGTCATTTTACAATGATGGAGAACTGGATAGAGCGAGACATGTAGAAAACTACAAAAGGGGAACAAAGCAGAAAGATTTATAAAAAAACCACCAACAACAAAGAAGACGGACAGGAAGCTGGATAGAGGCAGTCATAGAGAAATTAAAAAGTGACAAACACACGAAAGAATTAAAAAAGAGAGCACATAAGATGGATAGACTGAGAACTAGAAAGGGAACAGGACAGAGAGGCAGGAAATTTACATGATTGTTCGAGGAAGCTTTACAGAGGGAGGTTCAAAAGAGAAAATAAAAAGCAACAGGCTACCGGAAACACAGCGAGGAAAAAAATGGACGGGGAACTAGATAAATGGAGATTTACAAATAAAATTTTAAAAGCGACAGAGTACACAACAAGAAAGAAATAAAAACAAGGGAAAGGCAATGAGATGAACAGAGACATAAAAAGAAAATTTTAAAAATGACAGGGTAAGGAAAACAGAAAAAAAATTTAAAATAGGGAGAGGAAACCGAATAAAAGATGAGAAAGAAAAAAATTTCAAAAGTAATGGGATACATAAGAGACAGGAAGAAAAATAAATTAGGGATTGGGAGCTTGATGGAAGTACACATAGAAGGAAACTTGAAAATGGAAAGAGGTACAGGACAGTCAGCAGACAACTAAAAATAGGGACAGCAAACTAGAGCACCGGTACATATAGAAACAAAATTTTAAAAGCCAAGGGATTAAGAGAGGAGAAAAGTAAAAAAAAAATAGAGACAGCGATCTAAACAGAGACATACAAAGAAAATTAATTAAGTGGAGCGCAGGCTGCGGGACAGACAGGAAAGAATTAAATTAACACATTGGATGGGATAAAATTACACATGGAAAAACTAAAAAGTCACATCTTTTAGGAAAGACATGAAAAATCTAAAAAATAAAAAAGGGTGACCAAGACAGAAGCCTATTAAAAAATAATAATAGGGAGTTTGATCAACGTAAATATAGAAAGAAAATTTCAAAACCAACTGGCAAGAGGACAAACAGAAAAAAAAAATAAGAACAGAGACCGCAAACTAGATAAAAGCAGACAGAGAAACAAAATTTTTAAAGCCGAGGAACTAAGACAGGAAAGAATTAAAAAATAGCAACGGCGAACTAAACAGATGAAGACAGAAATTGTAAAAAGCGACCGCACTAAGGAAAGATGAGAAAAAAATTTATAAATAAAGACAGCGAACAGGATAAGGTAGACTGAAAATTTTACAAGCAATGGGGATTAACGCAATAGGAAAAAATTCAAAAACGGCGAACTAAAACGGCAAAGTAGAAAGACAATTTAAAAAGCAAAGGCATGAAGGAAAGAGAAGAAATAATTAAGAAAAAGAGCAAAGGGAATAAAAGTAGGCATAGAAAGAACATTAAAAAAGCGAGGAGGATTAGGGAAATAAAGGGGAAAACTGAAAAATAGGGACAGCAAACTATAACGGACACGTAGAAAGAAAATCTTAAAAGCGAGGGCACTAAGGAAAGAGAAGAAATAAAAAAAGGACAGTGAAGGGAATAAAAATAGACATAGAGAGAACATTAAAAAATCGAGAGGGATTAGAGATTTAAAGGGAAAAACTAAAAAATAGGGACATCAAAGTAAAAGATGTAGAAAGAAAATTTAAACATCGAGGGCACTGAGAACAGACAAGAAATTGTTAAAAGAAGAAAAAAACAGCAAAATACAAACAGCGAACGGGATAGAAGTAAAAAAATCCAAAAAGTGACCAGGATTACAGAAATAAACTGAAAAAATATTTTAAAAAGGCCAGCAAAATAAAATAGAGTTGTAGAAAGACAATTTAAAAAGCGAAGGCATTAAGGAAAGACAAGAAATAATAAAAAAATAAAGACAGCTAAAAGAATAAAAGTAGACAGGAAATTTTAGAAGCAAATAGGATTAAGGAAATAAAGAAAAAAAATTTAAAATACCACCATTAAACTAAAACAGAGTTTGAAAGAAACAAAATCTAAAAAACGACAGCAAAGAATCGAGAGAAGAAATAATTTTTAAAAGATGGCAAAGGGAAAAAAGTAGGCGTAGAAAGAACTTTTCAAAAGCGAGAAGGATTCGGGAAACAAAGGGAAAAACTAAAAAATAGGGACAGCTAACTAAAAAGGAGATGTGCGTAGAACATACAAAAAGTGACAGTGATAAGTAAACATGAGAAATAATTAAAAAATAGACAAAGACCATAAACAGGATAAAAGTAGACTAGAAAACGTTAACAGTAAAGGTGATTAAAGAAATAAGGAAATGTTTAAACAATAGCAACAGCAAACTAAAAAGAGAGACATAGAAAGAAAAATTATAAAGGGAATGCACGAAAAAAAAACAAGAAAAAATAATTAAAAGCTAAGGACAGCGAACGCGATAAAAGTAGATAATATTAAAAGCCAAGGGATCAAGAGAGGAAAGAACTAAAAAATAGCAACAGCAAAATAAAATGCAGACATAGATAGAAAATTTTAAAAGCTATGGCACTAAGGAAAGAGAATAAGTAATTAACAAATAAAGGCATCAAAGGGAATAAAAGTAGGCATGGAAAGAACATTTTAAAACTGAGGAGGATTACGGAAATAAAGGCAAATATTAAAAAATAGGGACAGCAAGCTAAAACAGATGAAGAAAAAAACTTAAAGCAAAGGCACTAAAAAAAGGCAAGAAATACGTAAAAGAAAAGACAGCTAAGTAAAGACCGGGAACACGATAAAACTAGAAAATTTAAAAAATGAAGGGGATTAGGGAAATAAAAGGAAAAAAAATTAAAAATAGCAGCAGCAAACTAAAACAGAGATGTAGAAAGAAAATATAAAAAGTGATGGCACAGAAGAAAGGGCTAAAATAATTAAAAAGTAAAGACAGTGAATGGGATAAACGTAGGCATAGAAAGAAAACTTAAAAAGCGACAATCATGAGGGAAATAGAGGAAAAAAATTCAGAAATAGGGAAAGCAAACAAAAACAGAGATGTTGAAAGAAAATTTTTCAAGTGATGGCACTAAGGAAAGACAAGCAATTAATTAAAAAATAAGGACAGCAAAATAAAGACAGCGAATAGGATAAAAGGAGACAGTAAATTTTAAAAGCAACGGTAATGAAAGAAATGAGAAAAATATTTTAGAATAGCATTGGCAAATTAAAATGGAGACATAAAAAGAATATTTAGAAAGCAGGGGCACTAAGGGAAGACAAGAAATTATTTTTGAGAACTGCAAAGGCAATAAAAGTAAGCACAGAGAGAAGATGAAAAAAATAGGGGCTTAGGGAAATAAAGAGAAAAACTAAAAAATAGGGACAGCATACTAAAAGAGATGTAGAAAGAAAATTTTAAAAGCGAGGTCACTAAGGAAAGAAAAGACAATTTTAAAAAGATAGCAAAGGGAATAAAAGTAGGCATAGAAAGAACAATTAGAAAGCAATGGGTATTAGGGAAATAAAGGAAAAAATTATGCAATGGAAACACTGAACTAAGAGATGAATATTTAAAAAGCAACGGCACTGAGGATAGACGAGAAATTATTGACAGAAAAGACAGCAAAATTAAGAAGCGAATGCGGTAAAAGTAGACAGAAATTTTATAAGTGACGGTGATTACAGGAATAAGGAAAAAATTAAAAAATAGCACCCGCAAACTGAAATGTAGAAAGAAAATCTAAAAAGTCACGGCAAAGAAGCAAGAAAAGAAATAATTTTTAAAAGATAGCAAAGAGAGGAAAAAGTAGGCGTAGAAAGAACTTTTTCAAGCGAGGGGGAAAGGAAAATAAAGGGAAAAACAAAAAAACCAGACAGCGAACTAAAATGGAGATTTATAAAGAATATCTAAAAAGCAAGGATAGTAAGGAAAGACAAGAAATAATTACAAAATCAAGATGGCAAACATAATAAAAGAAGACAGAAAATTTAGGAAGCAAATAGGATGAAGGAAATAAGGAAGAAAGTAAATATTTGCAAACTAAAACGGAGAAGAAGAAATAAAATTTAAAAAGTGATGGCACTGAGGAAAAACAAGAGAAAATAATTTAAAAATTAAGACAGCAAATGAGATAGAAGTAGAAAATTTTAAAAGCAACAGGGATTAAGAAAATAAGGACAAATTAAGAAATAGCGATGGCAAACTATAACAGAAACATAAAAAGAATATGTAAAAAGTGACGACACTAAGAAAAGACAAAAAAAAATTCTTATAAGACAGCGAAGAAGAAAAATAGGCAGAGAAAGGACATTTTAAAAGCGACAGGCATTAGGGAAATACAGGAAAAAACATTAAAAAGGGACAGCAAACTAAAAGAGATCCGAGAAAGAAAATTTAAACAGCAAGGCCGCTACAGGAAGATGAGATATAATTAAGAAATAAAGACAGCAAACTGGATAAATGTAGACAAAAAATTCTAAAAGCAACAGTGATTAAGGAAATAAGGAAAAATTAAAAAGTAACAGCAGCGAACTAAAACAGACGTAGAAAGAAGATCTAAGTAATGAAAGTGATGGCACAGAAGAAAGAGAAGAAATAATTTTTAAAAGACAGCAAAGGGAATAAAAGGAGGCATAGAAAGAAAATTTTAAAAGTAAGGGGGATTAGGGACAAAAAAGAAGTATTAAAAAAATAGGAACAGCAAACTAAAACAGATGCAGAAAAAAATTTAAAAGCGACAGCATTAAGGAAAGACAAGAAATAAAGGTAGGCAATTAAGGACCCCAAATGGGATAAAAGCACACAGAAAATTTTAAAAGCAACAGCAATTAAGGAAATAGAATTGGTTAAAGTAGACATGGAAAGAAAATGTAAAAAGCAACAGGGTACACGACAGCCATTAAAAAATTAAAAAACAGTGATACGCACCTTAATATAAGTAGACAGAAGGAAAAATTTAAAATTGATTAGGTACAGGACAGAGAGGAAAAAATTAAAAAATAGCTACAGTGAAGTAAAACTGAGAAACAGAAAGGAAATTTAGTAATGACAGCGTACAGGACATAGAGGAAAAAATTGAAAAATAAAGATAGCGAACTGGATAAAAGTAGAAATTAGAAATTTTGAAAAGGGACGGGGTAGGTGACAGACAGGAAATACTTACAAAATAACCATTGACAGCTTCAGAAATGTAGACGCAAGGTCGTGGTTTAACCCTGGCTGGGAACTGAGCATCATACAGCTGCCCGCTCGTTCCGCCACAGCGGAATGGGGAGACAATCGAAAGGATAAATGTGAGAAAGAAACGCAAGAGTTGATATAAAAACAGTTTAAGAATTAAGAAGAAATTGTTTAAAAAATGTAAGGGGGGGGGAACAAACAACAAAAAGAGAGGAAAATAAAACCCGAGACAAACAAGCGATGCAAATGAAAAAAATTGCTCACCACTGACAGATGGATGCCCGGCCGGTCCCCAGCAGCGCCCCCCCGCAAACCTCCACCCCCAGTTTTATTGCTACGTGTGACGTCATAGGGTCTGGAATATCCCTTCGTTCAGGTGGGGTCAGCTGTCCCCTCCCACCTTCTCGTGCACCTCCAGCCTGCTCGCTGGCAGGGCGGGGCGAGGAGCGGAACAGCCCCCGAGCTGCGTAAGCGCCGCTCAGCAATAACTGCCGTGTCCCTGTGTTAACAACGCTGTTGTCGGCACAAATCCAAAACGTAGCCCCGTACCAGCTACTGTGAAGAAAACTAATGCTATCCCATCCAAAACCACCACGTGCAGAAATAAAATTTAAAAAGTTGTGGTGTGGGATACACGGAAAAAAAATTTAAAATGGGGACAGAAAACTAGGAAAACGGAGCCATAGAAAGAAAATTTAAAAAGCGTCGGGGAACAGATAAGACAGCAAACATAATAAATGTTGACATAGGAAAAAATTTATTAAGCGATGGCATTAAGACAAGAAAAAAATAAATAATAAGGATAGGGTAAAAAATAGAGACAGACATGGAAATATGATTTTTAAAGTGACAGGGTACACATCAGACAAGAATAAATCAAAAAATAGGGATAGGGAGCTTGATAAAAACACACATAGACTGAAAATCGAAAAAGCGATGGGGTTTAGGACAGGCAGGAAAAAATTGAAAAATAAATACAGTCATTTGGTTAAAGCAGACATAGAAAGAAAATTTTAAAAGCGACTGGGTAAAGGACAAGCATGAAAAAAAACTTAAAATGGGAACAGAACTGGATTAAAATCGACAGAAAATTTAAAAAGCAAAGGCATTAAGGAACAACAAGAAAAAAAATTTAAAACAAGGGTAGGGCGATAGAGAGAGACATAGGAAGAAAATTACAAAAGCAGAGGCATTAAGGAACAACAAGAAAAAGTTACAAAATAAGAATAAGGAGAAAAGTACAGAGAGACACACAAAGAAAATTTCAAAAGCAACAGGCTACAGGATAGACAAACTAAAACGTCAGACAGAAAATTCATTAAAGTAGACACAGAAAGAAAATTTTAAAAGCGACAAGTATGGGAGACACAGGAAAACATAAAAAATAGGGACAGAAAAAACAGATAAACTGTGACACAGAAAGAAAATTTAAAATGCAACCACTTTAAGGAAAGACAAGAATAAATTTTAAAATAAGAATGGGGAAAAAATAGACACACACATAAAAGTAAATTTAGAAAGCAACAGGGAACATGACACGGCACAGAATTAAAAAATACGGATAGGGAGCCTGATAAAAGACACAAAGAAAATTGAAGAAGCGATACAGTACAGGACAGACCGGAGAGATTTAGAAGATGAAGACAGTCAACTGCAGAAAAGTAGTCATAGACACAAAATTTAAAATTGACAGACTATAGTATAGACAGGAAAAAATTAAAAAACGACAGGAAACTAAATAAATGGAGGTATAGAAAGAAAATTTTTAAAGCAACTGGGAACAGGACAGAGAGGGAAGAATTAAAAAATAGGGACAGGGAATCAGATAGAGGGAGACATAGAAAGAAATTTTTCAAAGCGACAAGCTACCAGAAACACAGGAAAGAATTAAAAAGTAGGAACAGGGATGAGAATAGAAGGAAATATTGAAAGAAAATTTAAAAAGTGAGAAGATATTCGGAAGAAAGAGACGAATTAAAATTTAGGGAAAAGGAACCCGAAAAAGGGAATTATTGAAAGAGAAACTAAATAGCAATGGGGTACAAGAAAAATAAGGAATAATTAAAAAATCAAGATGGGCCGGATAAAGAGACGTAGAAGGAATTTTAAAAAGCAACCGAGTACAAGAAACATAGACAAGAATTAAAACATAGGGACAGGGAGATGGATAGAGGACAACATAAAAAAAGAACTAAAACGGCAATTGGGTACAAGAAACAAAGGAATATTAAAAAAACAGGGACAGGGAGATGGAGAGAGGACAAAGTAGAAAAAAAACTTAAACGGTGATTGGGTCCAAGAAACACAGGAATATTAAGAAAACAGGGACAGGGAGATGGATAGAAGGAACCACAATGAGAAAACATTAAAAGCAATGAGGTACAAGAAACACAGGAAACAATTAAAAAATAGGGACAGGGAGATGGATAGAAGGAAACATAGAAAGAAAATTTTAAAAGCAATTAAGTACAGGATAGAGGGAGGAATTAAAAAATAGCGACAGGGTGCCAGAGAGAGGGAAACGTACAAAGAGAAATTAAAATGTAACGGGATATAGAAAACATAGGAAAACCTTAAAAAATAAGGAGAGGGAGACACAGAGAGGGAAACATAGAAACAAATTAATAGGTGAAGCGGTACAGGGCAGAGTTGGCAGAAGAGTAACAAGTTTTGGGGAGCCGGACAGGTAGGTGGGCCGGCAGAGAGGGAGACAGAAGCAGGGACGGGCAGGGAGGCAGGCAGAGACCTAGGGAAGGGCGGCAGAGATGGACCGGGACGCGCGAGAGAGGAAGTGTGACTCGCCGCAGCTCCCGGCACCGGTGCGAGACCTCCGCCGCCCCGACGCTTTTCTCTCTGCCTCGGCGGCAGGCGCCTCGACGCTCCAGCACCGCGAGCCTTCCCAGTGGCTCGCACGTGCGGCCGACGGAGGAACCGAGCTCCCAGCACCGTGTGCCGGTGGTGCGCTCTGTCGGGGACGGCTTGGAGGGATCCTTCCTCGCCATGGGCACCGGCCGTTTCGTGCTGCAGGCAGCTGCCAGCGGGACCTTCTCGGATTCCAACCTCAGGCAGCTCACCTTCTTCAGCTCCCTCAGGCAGGCATGCCTGGGCAGACGCTTCCCTGGCTAAAGGAAGGAATTAAAAAATAGGGATACTGAGCCAGATAGAGGGAGACATAGAAATAAAACTTAAAAAGTGACGGGGTACAGGACAGGTAGGAAAACATTAAGAAATAAAGACAGGGAGACGAAGGAGGGATACATAGAAGGAGAAACTAGAAAGCGGCAGGTAAAGGGAAACATAGGAAAAACTTTTAAAATAGGGATGGGAAGGAAGATAGTGGGAGAAATAGGAAGACCTTTCAAAAAGCGACAGAATACAATTCACACAGGTGAGAATTAAAAAATAAGGCTGGCAAGAGACAAAGAGATATATGTATAAATGAAATTTTTAAGATGATGGGATAAAGGAAAGAGCGAAAAGAAATAAAAAATAGGAAAAGGGAGCCAAATACAGGGAGGCGTAGAAAGAAATTTTGAAAAGCTATGGGGTACAGAGCAGAGGCAGGTATTTATGAAAAAACAGAGTCAGGGAGCCAGATACTGGTAGGTAGAGAAATGAAATTTAAAAAGTAATTGGGGTACAAAGCAAAGCAGAAAAACTAAAAAAAAAAAACGGAGACGGAGCTGGTTCGAGAGAGACATAGAAACAGTTTAAAAGGCAAGAGGGTACTGGGCAGAGTTGGAAGAACAATAACAAGTTTGGAGGAGCCATACAGGTAGGTGGGCGGGCAGAGAGGGAGACGGAGGAAGGAGGCAGGCAGACATCTGGAGAAGGGTGGCAGAGATGGGCCAGGATGCAGAGGGGAGGACACGCAACTTACCGCAGCTCCCGGTGCCGGCAGGAGACCTTCACTGCCCTGACGCTTACCTCTCTGCATCTGCCCCTTCCTCCTCTGCAGTGCCGCCAGCCCCACCCTCACCCGTTCTGCAGCACGCAGTGGATGCCCAGATGCTCCTCATCCGCAAGGCTTCCTCGACACACGGTAGCTCACGCACGTAGCGGAGACAACGAGCTTCCAGCACCACGTGCTGGCGTCCGCTCTGTCGAGGGCGGCTTGGCGAGATCCTTTCTCACCGCCGGCCATTCGTTGCTGGAGGCAGCTGCCTCTGGGACCCCCTCGGATTCCCTCCGCAGCCAGTTTTCCCTTCATCGGCTCCCTCGGGCAGGCGTGCCCAGGCAGCCCCCTTTACAGCGAGAGCCCCTTAGCCCAGCAGGGCTTCACTGGCCACACCTAGGCTGCCCCAGCCCCAGCTGGAGCCCATCGGGAGCAGGGGCCATTGGCAAAGTGCCACAGCACATCACCCTCTCCCCTGCACCTGTCCACAGCCACGAGCCCTGCCCCAGGGGCTGCAAACATATCCAGGGGCACAGAGAAGGCCAGGAAAAGCTTATTCATTAATGCACGTAAGAAATCCCAGCAGTGAATTGGCTGCAAGGTTTGGTGTGCAAATGCAGCGGGAAAGAGGAAGAAAAGGGAAGAGAAAAGCAGGAGGAAGGACAGAAGAACATAGAGAAGAGGTGTGGTACAGGGAGCCAGAAAACAGGACACTGCGAAAAAGAGAGGGGTGGGGAGTAGAACAATTGTGTAGAGAGAGGAGAGCAGAGAGATTGCAGAAAACAACAGGGACAGAGAGAGGGAGGAAAAAATAAGAGAGACGGGGAGCGGGAGAGAGAGGCGGAAGGAACCAGCGGGACAAAACAGAGACAAGACAAGGGACGGGGAAAAATTCTAAAGTGATAGGGGAAAAAAAACATAAGCAAGAAATAAAAAATAGAAACAGGGAGCCAGACAAAGGTAGACGTGGAAAGAAACTTTCAAAAAGCAACTGGGTACAAGAAAGATAGGCAAGAACTAACAAATAGGGGCAGGGAGATGTAGAAAGAAAGTGCAGAAAGCAACAGGATAAAGGACAGAAAAGGAAGAATTAAGAATTATAAACAAGGAAATGGATAGAGCGAGTCGTAGAAAGAAAATTTAGAAAGCGATAGTGTGCAGGAAACCAGCAAGAAATTAAAATTAGGTCAGGGAGACTGAGAGAGGGAAAGGTAGCAAGAAAATTTAAAAAGCGACTGCGTTGGAGAAACATACGCAAGAATTAAAAAGATAGGGATGGAGAGGTTAAAAGAAAGTTTCAAGAGCGATGGGGTACAAGAAACATAGGGAAGAATTAAAAAATAGGGACACAGACGCTGATATAAGAAAACTGTGGTGGGTTGACCGTGGCTGGCCGCCTGCCAAACCGCTCTATCGCTCCCCCTCCTCAACAAGACAGGGGAAGAAAATACAACAAAAAAGCTTGTAGGTTGAGATAAGGACAAAGAGATCGTTCACCAATTACTAGCACAGGCAGAACAGACTCGACTTGGGGAAATTAATTTAATTTATTGTCAATCAAAATCAGAGTAGGATAAAGAGAAATAAGAACATCTAAAAAACACCTTCCCCCCACTCTATTCTTTTTTCCTAAGCTCATCTTCGCTCCCGACTTCTCTACATCCTCCCCCCGAGCAATGCAGAGGGACAGGGAGCGAGGGTTGCGAGCAGTTCATCGCACGTCATCTCTGCTGCTCCTTCCTCCTCACGCTCTTTTTCTGCTCCAGCGTGGGGTCCCTCCCACGGGGCCACAAGTGCTGATAGAAGCCCATTCCAGCGCTAGCTCTCCACAGAGTCACAGCTTCCTTCAGGCACAACCACCCGCTGCGGCGTGGGGTCCTCCACGGGCTGCAGGAGAACAACCTGCGTCACCGCGTTCTTCGACCACAGGCTGCAGGGGAATCTCTGCTCCGGTGCCTGGAGTACCTCCTCCCCCTCCTTCACTGACCTTCATGTCTGCAGGGCTCTTAAACACTCACATTTCCTCTATCGCAGCTTCTGCACAGCATTTTTTAGCCCTTCTTAAACGTCCATCACAGAGGCGTTACCAGCGTTGCTGATGGGCTCAGCTTCGATCGGCAGCAGATCCGTCTCAAAGACGGAACTGGCTGTGCCCAACATGAGGGCGACTCCTCGTCCCTTCTCACAGAACCCACCCTTGCAGCCCCTGCCCCGCTCCAGCTAACAAAACCTTACCGCGTAAACCCAATACAACAGCGATCGGCTACAGGGCAGAGAAGGGGGATTGAAAAATAGGGAAAGGGACCCACAGAGAGAGAGGCACAGAGAAAAAAAATTAGCGATGGGCTACAGGCCCGAGAGGAGGAAATGACAGGGAACTAGACTGAGAGAGATGAAGAAAAACAAAGAATAGTGATGGGCCACAGGGCAGAGAGGGAGGATTTAAAAAAGGTGACTGTAATATGGACAGAGATAAACAGAAATACCAAAAAAACTCGATGAGCTGAAGGGGAGAGACAGAGGAATTAAAGAATAGGGACAGGGAGCCAAACAGAGAAAGAACGATACAGACAAAAATGGGCCATGGGACAGAGAGGGAAGAAATGAAAACATAGGAACAAGAGAATCTAAGAAAGGAAAAATGTATCTAGAATACAGGGCAGAGAGAGGGGAATTAAAAAATAGGGACATGGAGACAGATGGAGGTGGGGGGGGTAGGAACTGTGAAGGGCTAACGGGCAGACGGGGAGAAATTTAAGAAATTGGGATAGGAAGACAGATAGATAGAGGGAGAAAGACAAAACTAGTGATTGACTGCAGGACAGAGACAGAGGATGAAAAAGAGGGACAAGGAACAGGATAGAAGCACAGAGAAAAAAAGAAACCGGAAAAGTATAATGATAGATAAAGACGGGGACTTGGAGAACGAGAGAGGGAGAGGTGCAGAGAAGAAAAAAAAAATGACCGCAGTAAGAGAAAGAGAACGGGGGGGCAGGGAGGGACCGGGATGCAGAAGAGGAACTACACAGCCTTGAGGCTCCAGAACTCACCGCAGCTCCCGCTCTCAGAGCTGCTGGAGAATTTCACAGTTCGGACGCATCTTCGTCTCTCCCTCTCTGTCTCCTTCCTCCTCCGTAGCTGCGGTCGCTTGACTGTCATCCCCCTGAGAGAATAAATCAGTGTCTCACAGCTCTTACAATACGAGGCTTACGAGATACATAGCCTCACACGCGCACACTCTGCGTGGCTGTAGTGTGCTTTCGGGTACGCGTACAGACGTACTGTGCGGTGCATGTTGGTGATCAGATCTGCCGAGGACTACGCTAAAAGGGATCCTCCCTCACCTGGTGAGGCAGGCTGGCTCCTGCCTGCAGCTGGAGGCAGCTGCCAGCTGGATCCTCTTTATTTTATTCTTCAGCTGCTTTACCTTTTTCTGGCCTCTCCAGCTTCAGCCGCAGCAGCTCCTGCCCACAGCCAGCAAGTGTCCAGCTGTCCCTTTTCGCCCATGCCACTAGGAGAATGAGGCCAAAGGCGACCCACACAAACCTGAGCCAGACGCAATCAACAACATCCCCGGAGAGGAACCGACGACCGAGTCCTCGGTGCTGCCTCTGGGAGAGGGAAAGAGCAAGCAACCGTTATCCACAGTGATGACTGTAGCTCTCCTCAGGCAGGAACCCCTCCTTTTGCAGGAGCTCCTAGAGACACCGCTCCTTCCCCGAACTGATGCTAACGGCACCTGCATTTATGGAGAATAAAGCATATTCAAGGGTCAGCTTGCTGCCGTGAGGACAGGGTTTGAGGGCAGTCTGTGGCTACGGGACAGGCTTCAAGGGAGGTGATGGAGCTGGAGACAGCTGCAGGGGGTGAGCAGGGCTGGAGGAGTTTTCTTGAGTTGGAGAAGCACCCGGCACCTTTTCCAGGGGGTGGGAAGGCCTCCGGGTACCCAGAGGGGTGGGGGCAGCCATCTCCTGCGCCTCTTCCTGCCTCCTCTCCACCGGCTCTCAGAAAATCCCTGGAAGCAGCCCTGAGGGGGCCTGACTCCAACTGACCGTCAGCCTGTTGCACCGGTGCGTCAGAAATGTGCGGCTCATCGGCACGCTCAGGCATGCGTGCCCCGGCAGCACCATCCCCTGGGGCTACAGCCCTTTGACATAGAGGGGCCATCACCATCAGCCTCACTGGCCCCCCCTGAAGCTCCTCCAGCCCCAGCCCGCAGCTGCAGCCATGGCCCCTCACACCCGCTATTTAGCCTGCTCCCCTGGACTCTGACAGTCACTCACCATGTACAAAGGACTACAGGCACAGCCATGAGAGCAAAGGACACAGCAAGTGTTTATTCGTTAA
>NW_027441625.1:0-63146 GCF_964195595.1 Calonectris borealis
CCTAACCCCTAACCCTAATGACCCTAACCCTAACCCCTAACCCTAACCCCTAACCCTAATGACCCTAACCCTAACGACTAACCCTAACCCTAACCCTAGCCCTAACGGGCCCTAACCCTAACGGGCCCTAACCCTAACCCTAACGACCCTAAGCCTAACCCAACCCTAACCCCTAAGCCTAACCCCCTAACCCCCACCCTAACCCCCTAACCCTAACGGCCCTAACCCTAACCCCCTAACCCTTAACCCTACCCTAACCCCAATGACCCTAAACCCTAACCCTAACCGCCTAACCCCCTAACGACCCTGACCCCGACCCCTAACCCTAGCCCCCTAACCCCTAACGACCCTAACCCTAACCCCCTAACCCCTAACGACCCTAACCCTAACCCCAACCCCTAACCCCAATAACCCTAACCCTAACCCCAATAACCCTAACCCCCAAACCCTAACCCCCTAACCCCAAACCCCCTAACCCCACCCCAATAACCCTAACCCCTAAACCCCAACCCCTAACCCTAAACCCTAACGACCCTGACCCTAACCCCTAACCTCAACCCTACCCCTAACCCCTGTGACCCTAACCCCTAACGCTAACGGCGCCCTAACCCCTAACCCCAACCTAACCCTATACCCTAACCCCAATTATCCTAACGCTAACGACCCTAACCCTAATGATCCTGACGTTAATCACCCTGACTCTAACCATAACTGCAGCCCCTAACTTGTAACCTGTTACCCTAGGTGCCATAACCCTAACACCTAATCCTTCACCCTAAGTGCGGTAATTCTTCACCTTAACCTCACCCCTCACTGTAACCCTAACTTTTTAACCATAGCCCTGTAACCCGAGGGTTGAGCCCTAACTTGTAATCTTAATGCCCTAATATGTAACCATATGAGTGAATCCTAAAATCCTAACCCTAAGCCTCGTGAATTTACATGTTTGTTTTCTTGTTTGTTGCTTCCAGTCTCCAGTCATATGTGTGCTACTTCCGGTGATTTTTAGTGTGTTTCCAATTTTTATGTATGACTTCCGTACAGTTATAGTGACTTCCGGTGTTATAATTGCGACTTCTGGCCTCATGTTCTTTGCTTCCGCTTCATTTTGATTGTTCCGGGTTGTTTTTAGGTCGTAAAAGTGCATTTCCGGTGGAATTACGGTGAGTTCCGGCTTTGCTGAGAACTTCCGGTGCAGTTGGAGGACTTCCGGAGTACAGAGACGAAGTTCCGGCATTGTACTCTATGGTCCGGAATTCGGTCTCTATGGTCCGGAAGTCCTCCGGCTGTACTCTATGGTCCGGAAGTCGGTCTCTATGGTCCGGAAGTCCTCCGGCTGTCCTCTATGGTCCGGAAGTCCGTCTCTATGGTCCGGAAGTCCTCCGGCTGTCCTCTATGGTCCGGGAAGTCCGTCTCTATGGTCCGGAAGTCCTCCGGCTGTCCTCTATGGTCCGGATGTCCGTCTCTATGGTCCGGATGTCCGTCTCTATGGTCCGGAAGTCCTCCGGCTGTCCTCTATGGTCCCGAGATTCATCTCTATGGTCCGGAAGTCCTCCGGCTGCACTCTATGGTCCCGACGTTCGTCTCTGTGGTCCGGAAGTTCTCCGGCTGCACTCTATGGTCCCGGCTTTCGTCTCTATGGTCCGGAAGTCCTCCGGCTGTACTCTATGGTCCCGACTTTCGTCTCTATGGTCCGGAAGTTCCCGGGCTGTACTGTATAGTGCCGACGTTCCTCTCTATGGTCCCGAAGTCCTCCGGCTGTACTCTGTGCGTCTTGCTGTTGCTCTCTATGGTCCCGAAGTCCTCCAGATACATGCAGTGGTAGCTTTTTTTTTCCCCCCAGAAGGTGCATTCTATTTCTGTGCCTGTGTGTTGTAGGAAAAAAAAATTTTGCATCTTATTTGCTGCTTATTCTGCATGATAACTAATTAATTAGCATTCTAAGTCAGAGTAATGAATGGTTACCATGATCTTTGGGGTTTTTTGATTATTCAAATCAGAGATTACTCCCACTTGGAATACTAATAATTGATAGACATGGTATAAGAAACAATTAATAATAATACATCTGGTGCAGCAGTAGAAAATGGCACATGCCCTGGGAGTAATTTTTTAGAAATACTATTATTTTGTAATATATTTGTGTTTGTTACTCCCAGGAAGCATGCCATTTTCTACTGCTGCTATTTATATTTTCAATAGCAAACACACAAAAAAACCCTACACAAGCCCAAACACCAAGACTGATGTGCACAAAAAAACCCACAACCCCTAAAGACCAATACCAACATGCATACAAAAAAAACCCACACAACCACCAAAGACCAAGACTGATGCACACAGTAAAACCAAAACCCCCAAAGACCAAGACCAACACTAATGCATGCAAAAAAAGAAAACCACAACCCCTAAAGACCAATACAGATAACTCCCTCCTCTAACCACACATGAAACAAAAAAAAACCACACAGAAACAAAAAGAGAGACACAACAAAATCAAAGACAAAACTACATCAATGACAAAAACCAGAGAGACAACCAAATCATGAGACATCGGACAGATACACAAAAAAACCCTGCAGACAGAAAAAAAACCAAAAACAGACACAAAAAAAACACAGGAGACAAAACCAATCAAAGAAAACTTTATTTAAACTTTATTGCAATCACTTTCTTTTAAGATACCTTAGAACCCTATTAAGGAGTTGTTTAACTACTATAATTAGCTCTTGCTGCAATTAAGGTAATTAAACACAGCCATATAAGCATTCCATCTTTACTGCCTAGTTTGATATTTTCCTTATGATACTACTCAGACACAATTCATGCCTGCTAGTGTCCCATTAACATCAGTGGTTCAATTGGACATCATTTATGCCCAAGTAGTATTCTACATTTCTTCAAAACTACTCAAAGTAACTACAAAACCTTTACACAATTACAGATAGTTTAAATATACTTAGGAGCCAGTAATGCACATGCTTTCTTTTAACCTGTCAAGAGCTACATTTATCTATAGGTAATGACAACTCTCCCTCTAATGACTAATTCTCACTTAAATTATCACATACAAACATTATTGCCATAATAGTCCTCAAGCAAGAGCTGTCAATGCCTGTAACAATTCCCCACTACAGCACCCTCCAATTGGCAATCTTTAACCATAGGTATTAACAACACCCACTTAGTTTTGTACTTTCATTTGTTATTTCAGTTTTTACTGTGATTCCAATAGGGATACATTACTGCCTGTAATTTTTTTTAACTAATTTTTATGTTTAAATTGGTCCATTGCTATTTCCAGTAAGTTTTCCCATATCATTTTTTACATTTTAATTCTACAATATACTTTTACTAGAGACAAAAATTACTCTCAAGTTGATCAAATACTTCCTACAAATTACATTTAATCACTTCTCACTCATTTTTGAAAATGTATTTGACCTCAAAAATTCATCATTACCTTTAGAGTCAGCGCAAGTATTTAGTACCTGTGATTCTCTAGCTAGTAGTCTTTTCCACGTTTCTCCCTCCCACTACATTCTCAGTCTATTGCTTTATATCTCTAAGTTTGCCTCTACGAGATGACATCATCTCCACAATTTGTATTCCTAGGCAGAAAGTGACCGAGCTCCACTCATCTCAATGGGCCCCCTACTTCCATGCCTACACACAAAAACAAGAAAATCATAAAGTGTCATTACATTAGAAACTACAAAGCCCCTCAAAAGAATTTACAATCCTAACACTAAACAATAAAGTTTAGCCCACCTGCTTCACAAGCTGGTCCTCTTCAACACTGATTCCCCACACCCTTCAACTGCATGATCATCAATCATCTTCCCATGACCATTCGCTACACAACATACAATGACAGAAAAATGCCACATTCCAGGACAGCGCTCCCCAGGACCGGTGTTCCCAGAAGCCTAGAAAAACCATCCTCCTTGCAAAAACTTCAGCCCAAGCCCAACGTCCACCCAAACGTTGGCAATGAACTCCCTTACAGTGTTTCTGGGACCAGGGTGGGGGGAGAATACAACACACACACCCAACACACACACCCCCAGCAGGGGGAGAGGGAAATCCCCTGTCTCGGTTTTATTATATTTTTTGTAACTCTCTGAACAAAAAAAAAAATCTCAACTCCACACACAACCTGCAGAGAAACAAAAAACCACCACATAATCAAACAAGGTTTATACATTCAAAACACACCATTCATTCAGCTACCACACAAGCTACCCCTCACTTTCGCCGATCCATTCTGCGACCAGCCTGCCACAATGGGACATCACCCCATGTCTGCGTCGCTCCCCGGGAACAGCATTCCCAGAGGCCTCAAAAATCACCCTGCCTGCAAAAACCCCGGCCCAAGCCTGACCTCTGCCCAAACGTTGGCGATGAACATCACCTTGCAGAGTGGCCGGGACCAAGGGAAAAAAAAAACTCAGCCAGGGGAAAAAAAAGAAATCCCCCAGCTGGGTTTTTTTTTATTATAATTAAAAAAAAATTACTCTCAACATTAAATACAACCTGCAATAAAAAACTTCACACATACAAGGTTAGGCACATTCAAAAACTAACACTCATTCAACAACCACTTGCTCCACCCCTCACTCATAACACCATTGTTTCACCACCCACCTGCCACGATGTCATATTGCCCCCATTCTAGACCCATCCCCGGAACCGTCTCGCCACACACCTCAAAGCAACATTGCCATTCCGTATGACTCCAAAGTTTCAGCCTTCTTAAGAGCAAGCCAGGGAAGATGCTTCACTACATTCACCGGGCCTGCTCCTTCTTCACTTTGATTTTTCTTCACTTCGATTTGGACACTCTGGCAAGACACGCTTGAGAATTTTCTCCAGGGATCTGAATCATCCTGGGGCACCTGCAAAAAACTACAAAAGGGACTGTATATCCTGGTTAGCAATACCTACTGGCTATACAAAAAACCAGCCCAGACAACCTCCACCCAAACAGACTGTGCTAATCAAACCATGTAAAGCAAGTCACCTGGATGCTGACCAATAGCTTGAGAAGACTAAAAGCCTGTCTTGTTTTTGCATATGCCTTCTAACTGCAGATGGAAAAAAAACACACCAGATATTAAGCCCCACATAGACAAGTTAAGGCAAATTCAAGATTCAACCCACTCGACTACCTTGCAAACTGCCACTCCCAAAAGGCCAGAGCACAGCCTCTAGCACCCACAAAACACAATGAAAGTAACTGTGGCAGCTCTCTAGAGCTACTTGCCCAGAGATGGACTGTACAGCCTTTGCTTAAAGAATCTGGCCAGATCAACATGTAACCATATAAAGCTATGCTTCCCCTGTCTTTAATATTGCTACACTCCCAGGCAGCACAGCTTCAACCCTAACACGCAGACAGAGACCACACGCAGACGCCACAAACAATGTGACCATGAGACACGAGAAAACCACAAGCGAGAATGACTCCCGTAGGGAAAACGCCTCCAGCACAGAAGCCCTACAGTGCCACAATGGCACAAATGCTCTATAGCACCCCTGGGAAAGAGAGGCAACTGCCATGGCCCATGAGAGAAAACTACCATCAAACCCAGAACGATGGATGCGTGAGAAGCCAGGCTTTAGGACCATTAAGGACACAGGGGTGAAACCCCTAAAGGCAACTGTGGAAACAGAACTCCTGAGAGCAGAGCTGCTGGCACCGCCTGGCTCGCCACTGCAAGAGATGACCCCTCAGAAACATCTATGATGCAACGCTTACCAGGCATGTCCATGCTTGAAGCTACAATAGCAAGCTAAGAAGGGCTCAACAGGCACTATGTTAATGAGGCAATGCATTTGAGACCGTCAGGAGGGCTACTGAGGTGCCTGCTGATCATGAAGAGCTATGGAGACCTCAAGACCTGAGAAAGCTATTGTAGAAGACACAGAAGAGAGTCTACAGAAACTACACAACACCACAGACACAGGCTGGAACTGCCGAGCCCGGCACACGCTAGCATCATGCTAAAGAATAACCCGCTCCCTTTACACCTTCCCAAAAGGGACTGTTCCTGGACAGTCCTCTCCCCTACACTAACTTCATAACCCCTTCCTGCAATTCCCAACCTTGTTCCCTCCCCAGCCCTGGTCCCTCAACTTAGTTTTCAGAAGGCCAGGGATCTGAATCCATCCTAAAAACAAAAAACCACAAAACCCAAAACACTAACTGGGATGTTGCTGCACTCACCCGGTTCCTCTTTATCTGCCAAAAAAAAAAAAAACCACTACACCCACACCAAAAAAAAACCAAACCACAAAACAGTGCTGGTATTCAGCATCACACTAGCCTCCTCCTCAAAAGCACCATAGTGCTCTGCTCACCTGCTCCACCCTGATTCCAAAGTCAGATGCTGCAACTGTCACTCGTGGCACCCAAGATGTCAAGAGACACAAAGTTACCATTGCGCTTGGGAGAAATCACCAGCCCCACGCTCCTCCTCTCTACTACCCTAGCTCACCTCAAATGCTCATCCAATTCCAAAGGCAGCCAGCACAGCTCCCGCAAAACCAAAAGGTAAATGGTTAACCAAGATGCCATTTAATACTTAGCTATTAAATGGAGACCCAGCCAACAACCTCCTCACCTTCCCGGACCGCTCCTCAGTGGGCAGCTACACCCCTCTGAGGCTACCTGCAGCGTGTGGAAAAACCCAAGCTAAAAGCACAGTCTGCCTGCAGCAATTCTCATCTCCCCCTCTTTTACCTTGGCCTTTACCTGCGCAACCAGCCTCCGTCATTTGGGGCTGCTGCGTTGAAGCTTGCGTACCACTTGTGAAGCCCAAACAACAGGTAATGCTTATAATTTCACTGACAATAAACCACCTGAAAAATAACTGCTACTTCAGCCCACTAGTCATTGCTCACCTTGCCCAAGTCAACTCCGGTGCCCATATCCCACTTGGCTCATTGCTTGGCATCTTTGGGAAAAAAAAACCCACAACATTATGCAGTCATATAGCCAACAAGACTCACCTTCCCTCCGACACCACAGGCTGACCCACTTTAATCACAGAATACCAAGTTGCAAGGGACCTCAAGGATTATCTGGTCCAACCTTTCTTGGCAAAAGCACGGTCTAGACAAGATGGCCCAGCACCCTGTCTGGCCAAATCTTACAAGTGTCCGATGTTGAGGAATCTGCCGCTTCCCTGGGGATATTATCCCAATGGCTGATTCTTCTTATTGTGAAAAGTTTTCCTCTTGTGTCCAATTAGCATCTCCCCAAGAGTAACTTGTACCCATTACCCCTCATCTTTTTTATGTGACTCCTTGTAAAAGGGGAGTCTCCATCATCTTTGTAACCACAATTTACCTACTGGAACATGGTGATGAGGTCTCCCCTAAGCCTTCTTTTCTCAAGGGTACACAAACACAGTTCTCTCAGCTTTTCCTCATGCGTCAGGGATCCCAGTCTTTTGATCATCTTTGTGGCCCTTCTCTGGGCCCTCTCCAGCCTGTTCACATCTTTTTTTGTACAGTGGGGACCAACACCTAACACAGTATTCTAGGTGTGACCTGGCAAGCGCTGAGTAGAGTGGGATGAAGACTTCTATGTCTCTGCACCAGGACCAGGACCCCCGGGTCCCTTTGCCACAGCTGCTCCCCAGCTGGATAGATCCCAGCCTGTACTGCACTCCTGGATATGTTTTCCCAGGTGCAAGACCTAACTTCTGACTTCATTGAACTTCATAAGGTTCTCATTAGCCCATTCTTCCAGCCTATCCAGCAGGTCTTCCTGCAGAGTGGCTCTCTCCTCCAAAGTGTCCGCTTCCCCACTCAGTTTGGTATCACATCAAGCTTCATCAGGGTACACTCGATCCCATCATCCACATCACTTATGAAGATATTTAACAGTGCTGGGCCCAATATCAATCCCTGGGGGGACCCCACTTGCGACAGGTTGCCGGTTTGAAAAGGAGCTATTTACAACCACCCTCTGGGGGTAGCCTGTCAGCAAGTTCTCCACCCACCGAACAGCTTCTCTAGACTAACGCATCAGTTTCTCTAGGAGAGGGCTGTGGGAAATCATATCAAAAGCCTTGGAGAAATCCAGGTAGATCACGTCCACAGCTCGCCCCACATCAACCAAGCAGGTTACTTTGTCATAGAAGGTGATCAGGTTTGTCATGCATGATTTACCCTTGGTGAATCCATGCTGGCTCTTCCCAATCGTGTGCTTCATTTGACTTGTGATATCACACAGGAAGATTCATTGCACAGCTTTCCCAGGGACTTAAGTATGACTGATGGGCCTACAATTTCCTGGATCCTCCTTTATGCCCTTCTTGTAGATGGGGTGACATTAGCCTTCTTCCAGTCTTCTGGGACATCACCCAATCTCCACAACTTCTCAAACATTATGGAAAGCAACCTTACCACAACCTTCTTACGGTGCTACACTTGCCTCCTCTGTCATTCTTTGGTGCGTGGCTCATTCCTATGCATCTGCAAAAACAATAATATCAAACAAGTCACTCAGTTGCAGAGCAATAGCTTAACAATTCCAGAAGTCTTCTTTCCATTTAAGAATCAATCTGCTTCAATAGACCTGATCAGCCCCTCCCACACAGCTCTGCTCCTCCCCATAAAACACCATTGAAAGAGCTGTCCACACAACCTGCTGATGGCTACTCAATCTGAAATGACTGTACAACTGTTGCCTCAACAGTGTAGGCACATCAACATATTAACCATACACTCTTATGGCTTATTCCACCTCCCCCTGACTCTACACCTCCAGGCAGGGCATCTCCAAGCCACACACACACACGCACAGACCAACCCTATACAGAACCCTACAAACAACGCGCCTCAAAGAGGAGAGAAAACTCTCGGCAAGAATGATGACACCCAAACAGAAGACACCGTTCAGGCAAGAAGACGCATGGGACCATGACAGTGACGTGAGGAGGCTCTGTGGCAACCCCAGAAAAAGAGTAGAACATCATGCCCCGTGACAAGAAGATACTCTCAAAACTGAGAGGATGGATGCACAAGAAGCCTGGCCTCAAGACCTAAAAATGTAAGAATGCAGGGAAACAATCCCAGTCCGTGAAAATGGTCGGCTAGAGAGCAGAGCTGCTCCTGCAGCCAAGAAGGATGCCGCAAGAGATGACCATCTGGAGTTCTGAGACGCAGGACCAATCCACACTTTAAGCTTGTAAGGCAAAAGAAGCAGCGTCCGATGGGTGCTACACCAATGAGTACAGACAGTCGAGATCCTAGGGATGGCACCCGAGGTGCATGCTGCGCTCCTCGAGTGCAAAGAGGACATTGAGACCTGAGGAAGGCCTAAGACACAGAAGGCAGACCACACAAACTACACAACAGACACAGGCTGGACCTGCCCTGCCTGGCACACGCTAGCATCACACTGAAGAGTAACCAGCTCCCTTTAACTGCCCAAGGGGGACTGTCCCTGGACAGCCCCCTGCCCTACACTGTCTTTAAAACCCCTTCATGCAATTGCCAACCTGGTCCCCTCCCTCCCTCGACCCATCTCCAGCACCACTGCCTCAACTTAGCTTTGAGAAGGCCGGGGGTCTGAATCCATCCTCTACAAGAAAAACCACAATCAGCCCACTGGGTTAATCCTGCAGTCACCAGGTTCCTCTTCACCATCTGCAAAAAAAACAAACAATGCATGCACAACAGTGCCGCCAGTCAGTATCACATCAGTCAACATGGGCCTTTCCCACAACATCCCCGACCTCAAACACACTGTTGCATTCCACTCAACTGCTCCACGCCAATTCCAGAGTCGGACGCTGTGGCTGTCATCGCTTCTGATGCCTAGGATACCAAGAGACACAAAATTACCGTTGCACTTGTGAGAAATCACCAGTCCCACGCTCCTCCTCTCTGCTACCCAGCTCACCTCAAACGCTCATCCAATTCCAAAGGCAGCCTGCACGGCACCTGCAAGACCACAGAGAAACACTTCACTGAGTTGCCATGCAATACTTCGCCATTAGACACCAACCCGGCCCACAACCGCCTCACCTTCTCAGACCCCTCGTCAGCATGCGGCAGCATCGCCCCTCCGAGCCTGCGTGCGGCACCTGCAGAAACCGAAGCAAAAAGGCACATGCTGAGATACTGCCCAAAACTGCAGCCTACCCACACCAATTCGTGTCTCTCACTCTGTCGTGGTTTAACCCCAGCCAGCAAAAATAAACGCCACACAGCCGCTCGATCACCCCCCCCGGTGGGATGGGGGAGAGAATCGGGAGGGCACAAGTAGGAAAGCTCCCGGGTTGAGATAAAAACAGTTTAATAATTGAAATAAAACTAAGTAGAACAGTAATAATAACAGTGAGAACAACAACAATAACAGAATACACAAAGCAGGCAATGCACAACAGAACCGCTCACCGACCGCTGACCGCGTGTCACGAACGGGGGGCGAGCCCCCCCACACACCTGGTTTTTATACTGAGCATGATGTCACATGGTATAGAATACCCCATTGGCCAGCTGGGTCCACCACCCCGGCTGTGCTCCCCCCTCCCGGTGCAAGCATCACCCAGCAACAGCCAAAGCATCAATGGGCCATCAACGCTCCTTTCACACCGAACCCAAAACACAGCACACCCCCCAGGCTACTGGGAAGAAAGTTAACCCTGTCCCAGCTGGAACCAGGACAATATCCACCCCTTATTCTATACCATCTACATCATGCCCAGGTCTCTCATTTTCCAATACATTCCAATTAGTCAGCGCTACTTTTTCCTGCCTTTTGATATATACACACACAGAGATATCATTCCCTTAGTCCATGGGCCATCCCTCTAAAACGTCCGTTGAGTTCATGTAGTCCATGACTTCGGGTTCCACCTGTCGTAACAGTCTTGCAGGGCAGGAGAGATGGTGTGTGGTGTTGGGCTCTTGCATGCGGAGGCCAGTTCTGGGCGCTCGTCCGGTTCTATCATTGTTGCACCTTGCTCAGTTTCATCGGCGTTCATCCTAAATTAATCTGGGTGATTCTTACTGTAATACTGTTAATATGGCATATGGTAACCATAAAAGTGATGACATACAGTACTATGTAATAACTAACATCGTACAATTCAGTTCATTGGCTATTTTCACCCAAAATTAAATCCCCCTGAGGTACACACCGGACTTCCCCATCCTTTCTCATCACCCACCAAGTGCACCCAGGCCCCTGAGCAAAAGCAATCCCACGGATAGGTTTTCCCTTGCCAGAGGCAGGAGCAATCCAGACCGTCTTCCCCAGCATATTCCTCATATGCACGACAGGGACTTTATCCCCCTCTACAGCACGTAAGGGTTTGGATTGGGCAGGGCCAGCTCGAGTGACAGATCCCCTAGTGTTCACTAACCAGGTGGCCTTTGCTAAATGTGTGTCCCAATGCTTGAATGTCCCACCACCCATTGCCCTCAGTGTTGTCTTTAGCAGCCCGTTGTATCGTTCAATTTTTCCGGAGGCTGGTGCATGGTAGGGGATGTGATAGACCCACTCAATGCCATGCTCTTTGGCCCAGGTGTCTATGAGGGCGTTTCGGAAGTGAGTCCCGTTGTCTGACTCAATTCTTTCTGGGGTGCCATGTCGCCACAGGATTTGCTTTTCAAGGCCCAGGATGGTGTTCCGGGCGGTGGCATGGGGCACAGGGTATGTTTCCAGCCATCCTGAGGTTACTTCCACCATGGTGAGCACATAGCGCTTGCCCTGTCGGGTTTGTGGGAGCGTGATATAATCAATCTGCCAAGCCTCCCCATATTTATACTTCAACCATCGTCCTCCATACCAAAGAGGCTTTACTCGTTTGGCTTGCTTGATTGCAGCGCATGTTTCACATTCGTGGATGACCTGTGCAATAGTGTCCATGGTTAAGTCCACCCCTCGATCACGAGCCCATCTATATGTTGCATCTCGCCCTTGGTGGCCTGAAGTGTCATGGGCCCACCGAGCTATAAATAATTCACCTTTATGTTGCCAGTCCAGATCTACCTGAGCTACTTCGATCTTGGCAGCCTGATCCACCTGCTGGTTGTTTTGGTGCTCTTCACTGGCCCGACTCTTGGGTACGTGAGCATCTACGTGACGTACTTTTACAGTCAGGTTCTCTACCTGGGCAGCAATATCTTGCCACAATGCGGCAGCCCAGATGGGTTTACCTCTGCGCTGCCAGTTGTTCTGCTTCCACTGCTGCAACCACCCCCACAGGGCATTTGCCACCATCCATGAGTCAGTATAGAGATAAAGCACTGGCCATTTTTCTCGTTCGGCAATGCCCAAGGCCAGCTGGATGGCTTTCACCTCTGCAAACTGACTCGATTCACCTTCTCCTTCAGCAGTTTCTGCAACTTGGCGTATGGGACTCCATACCGCAGCCTTCCATCTCCGATGTTTTCCCACAAGGCGACAGGACCCATCCGTGAACAGGGCATATTGCTTCTCGTTTTCTGGTAGTTTGTTATATGGTGGGGCCTCTTCAGCACGCATCACCTCCTCCTCTGGGGATATCCCAAAATCTTTGCCTTCTGGCCAGTTCGTGATCACCTCCAAGATTCCTGGGCGACTGGGGTTTCCTATTCGGGCCCGTTGTGTGATCAGCGCGACCCACTTACTCCACGTAGCATCAGTTGCATGATGTGTAGAGGGGACGCTCCCTTTGAACATCCAGCCCAGCACCGGCAGTCGGGGTGCCAGGAGGAGCTGTGCTTCAGTGCCAACCACTTCCGAAGCAGCTTGAACCCCTTCATATGCTGCCAATATCTCCTTCTCAGTTGGAGTGTAGCGGGCCTCGGATCCTCTGTATCCCCGACTCCAGAACCCTAAGGGTCGACCTCGAGTCTCCCCTGGTGCTTTCTGCCAGAGGCTCCAGGTAGGGCCATTCTCCCCGGCTGCGGTGTAGAGCACATTCTTCACATCTTGTCCTGCCCGGACTGGCCCAAGGGCTACTGCCTGAACTATCTCCTGTTTAATTTGTTCAAAGGCTTGTCGTTGCTCAGGGCCCCATCTGAAGTCGTTCTTCTTCCTGGTCACGTGATAGAGAGGGCTTACGATCCGACTGTAATTTGGAATATGCATTCTCCAAAAGCCCACAACGCCTAAGAAAGCTTGCGTTTCCTTTTTGTTAGTTGGTGGAGACATGGCTGTTATTTTATTGATCACATCTGTTGGGATCTGACGACGTCCATCTTGCCATTTTATTCCTAAAAACTGGATCTCCTGTGCAGGTCCCTTGACCTTACTTCGTTTTATTGCAAAGCCGGCCTTCAGAAGGATTTGGACTATTCTCTCCCCTTTCTTGAAAACTTCCTCTGCTGTGTTGCCCCACACGATGATGTCATCAATGTATTGCAGGTGTTCTGGAGCCTCACCCTGTTCCAGTGCGGTGTGGATCAGTCCATGGCAAATGGTAGGGCTGTGTTTCCACCCCTGGGGCAGTCGGTTCCAGGTGTACTGGACACCCCTCCAAGTGAAAGCAAACTGTGGCCTGCACTCTGCCGCCAAAGGGATGGAGAAGAATGCATTAGCGATATCAATGGTGGCGTACCACTTGGCTGCCTTTGACTCCAGTTCGTATTGAAGTTCTAGCATGTCCGGCACGGCAGCACTCAGTGGTGGCGTCACTTCGTTCAGGCCACGGTAGTCTACTGTTAGCCTCCACTCTCCATTGGACTTTCGCACTGGCCATATGGGACTGTTAAAGGGTGAGCGAGTCTTGCTGATCACTCCTTGGCTCTCCAGTCGACGAATCAGCACATGGATGGGGATCAAGGAGTCTCGGTTGGTGCGGTATTGCCGCCGGTGCACTGTTGTGGTAGCGATCGGCACCTGTTGTTCTTGGACCTTTAACAACCCCACAACAGAAGGATCCTCTGAAAGACCGGGCAAGGTGGACAGCTGTTTAATTTCCTCCGTCTCCAGGGCAGCTATACCAAAAGCCCACCGGTACCCTTTTGGGTCCTTGAAATACCCTCTCCTGAGGTAGTCTATGCCAAGGATGCACGGAGCTTCTGGGCCAGTCACAATGGGGTGCTTCTGCCACTCATTCCCGGTTAGGCTCACTTCCGCCTCCAACACAGTTAACTCTTGGGATCCCCCTGTCACTCCAGAAATACAAATGGGTTCTGCCCCTTTATAGCCTGATGGCATCAGGGTACACTGCGCACCGGTGTCTACGAGAGCCTTATATTCTTGTGGATCTGATGTGCCAGGCCATCGAATCCACACAGTCCAGTAAACCCGGTTGTCCCTTTCCTCCACCTGGCTGGAGGCAGGGCCCCTCTAGTCCTGGTCATCATATTCGCTATCTACTTCTTGTAAGTATGAGTCAGAAGTCCCTTTGTTAAGGTCGGAAGTGGAATCAGCCCTTCTACTCTGTCTGGGGAACTCACTGGAGATCGGAGCAGCGGTTTTCCTGGAAGAACCCCCTTTTGTGGTTGTTTTCCCTTGCAACTCATGTACCCGTGCCTGTAGGACTGAGGTAGGTTTTCCATCCCACTTCCTCATGTCCTCTCCGTGGTCACGCAGGTAAAACCACAGGGTGCCCCGGGGTGTGTACCCACGATGTCTCCTCTCTTGAGCAGAGGGACGTTTGCTCCTAATGGCTGAGACGCTGGCCCGTGCAGGGGGGAAGCAGGACATATCCTCTTTGATTTGCTGGACCTCCTGAGACAGTTTCTCCACAGCAGAGACACAGGCCCGTAGGGAGGAAGAGAGACTTTCTTCATATTGCCGGAGTTGGCCAGCCAGTTCATCCACTGTTTGTTCCTCTCCATCTCTCCAGGTCATTACTGCCAATGAGTTTGCATGTGACGCTGGTGCGCTCCGTACAAACTTCCGCCACATGGGTCGGGTGCATTTGACCTCATCTGGGTCTTTGGATAACTGCTCGTTGTTCAGGTCATCATAAATCACTTCCAGCACGGCTAATTCTCTCAGGTACTGGATACCTCTCTCCACGGTGGTCCACTTGCCTGGGTGGCATATAACATCTTCCTTGAAGGGATACCTTTCCTTCACACCTGACAGGAGTCGCCTCCAGAGGCTGAGGACTTGTGCCCCTTGTCCAATTGCTTTGTCAATGCCCCCTTCCCTAGAAAGGGATCCCAGCTGCTTGGCTTCCCTACCCTCTAATTCCAGGCTACTGGCCCCGTTATCCCAGCATCGGAGCAGCCAGGTGACAATGTGCTCCCCTGGACGACGGCTGAAGTCTTTTCGCATATCTCGCAGCTCACCCAGGGATAGGGATCGGGTGGTCACCATCTCATTTACAGGTTCTGCCTCCTCCTCCTCCTGTTCTCGTGATGGCCCTGGTTCATCTTCATCCCTTACTAGACGAGCTGATTTTCTTGTGCATTTTCTTTTTTGTATAGGGGCGACTGATACCGGCATGGGTTGGTTCTCTGTCGCAGGGGGCGGAGTAGCTGCTGTGCTTGCCCTGGGGGGTGAGGGAGCCGCTGTGCTTGCCGTGGGGGGTGGGGTAGCCGCAGGGCCTGTTGCTTTGTCATCAGCTGCAGAGACGTTTCCTTCCCCTTGGGGGTTCTGAGTGGTGTTAAACAGGGCTCGGTAGGCGTGGGCCAGGCCCCAGCACATTGTAGTGATTTGCGTCTCCCTGGAATGGCCAGGGTGACAGCATACTTCTTCCAAATATTCTACTAATTTTTCAGGGTTCTTCACTTGTTCAGGGGTAAAGTTCCAGAACACTGGGGGTGCCCATCGCCCTAGGCATTTGCCCATGCTATCCCACTCGCCCTGCCACTCATAACTATCCAACCTTGGGGCAGATCTCTGGATGACATTCTTAAATTGCTTACTAACCTTGGAGAAAACCGCAACAATATTCCCAAGGAGTACCAAGAGATATATCTTAACTACCCAGGGATGTTCAAGGTACTGGCAAGTTATTTTAACAAAGGAGATGAAGGTAGTGAGGGTGCCATTCTCTATTTCCTCCATAAAAAATCTCTCGGAGGAAAAGGTATAATTGCTAATGGTCTCCATGAGGTGGTACCCGAAATGCAGAAACGGCTTCATTACGAATCCCAAATACCAAATAACCCCCAATGCCAGCGTTTTAGTAACAAATCTCCCAGGCAAAACATCATTAATCACGGCAGAGCACAACAGACTACAAAACCCAACTCCAATTTTTAACAGGTACAGTAAAAACAAGAGCATGGTGCCGAACAAACGAATATGTTACCAGATATAAATTCCTTAATATGTTCTAAATAATCTGTCGTTATCTCAACCCTTCGTGCCCCACGTTGGGCGCCAAAAAGGACTGTCGTGGTTTAACCCCAGCCAGCAAAAATAAACGCCACGCAGCCGCTCGATCACCCCCCCCGGTGGGATGGGGGAGAGAATCGGGAGGGCACAAGTAGGAAAGCTCCCGGGTTGAGATAAAAACAGTTTAATAATTGAAATAAAACTAAGTAGAACAGTAATAATAACAGTGAGAACAACAACAATAACAGAATACACAAAGCAGGCAATGCACAACAGAACCGCTCACCGACCGCTGACCGCGTGTCACGAACGGGGGGCGAGCCCCCCCACACACCTGGTTTTTATACTGAGCATGATGTCACATGGTATAGAATACCCCATTGGCCAGCTGGGTCCACCACCCCGGCTGTGCTCCCCCCTCCCGGTGCAAGCATCACCCAGCAACAGCCAAAGCATCAATGGGCCATCAACGCTCCTTTCACACCGAACCCAAAACACAGCACACCCCCCAGGCTACTGGGAAGAAAGTTAACCCTGTCCCAGCTGGAACCAGGACACACTCCTTTACCTTGACAGCTCACCCACCCAGCCTCCGTCAGCTTCGGTTGCCACTTAAGGTTTGTGCACCACCTGTAAAACACAAACAACAAGGGTTGCTTAGAACTTCACCAGCAATACACCACCTGAAACATGACCGCTACTTCAGCCCACCAATCACTGCTCACCTGCCCGAGTCAGCTCCGCTGCCCATATCACACATTGCTCCTCCCTTTGCACCTTCAAATTAAAAGAAACATAGAAATACCATAATGTAGTCATATAGCCACCAGTCACATCTTCCCTCTAATACCACCCACCAACCCACCTTTTTCTAGTGCTCCGCTCGCCTCTTGACCATCACCCTGCACAGCTCGTCCTTCTGCATCTGCAAAAACAATATTGAATGATTCACCCAGATGCAGAGCAATAGCTTAACAATTCCAGAGAACTTGTTTCAACGTAAGAATACTATCTAGAATCCGACTATACATACTCTCATTAAACAAAATTTAGAAGTCAAACATTTACCCCTACACATATAAGCCTTAACACCTTTGAGACTCAATCTGCTTCACTACCCCTGAACAGCCATTCCCACGTGGCTCAGCTCATCCCCATATAACATCATCAAAAGAGCTGTCCACGCAGCCTGCCAACAGCTACTGAGTCCTAGATGACTGTTCAGCCATTGTCTCAACGGTCTAGGCACATCACCATATTAACCATAGACTCTTATGGCTATTCCACCTATACCTGACTCTACAACCCCAGGCAGGACAGCTCCAAGCCACATACGTGCACAGACCAACACTACACAACACTAAACTGCATGCCTCAAAGATGAGAGAAAAATCTCAGCAAGAAGAATGAGACCCAGATGGAAGACATTATTAGGCAAGACGACCTGCGGGACTGTGACGGTGACGTGAGGAGGCTCTGGCGCAACCCCACAGAGAGTAGAGCATCATGACCCGTGACAAGGAGTTGCTCTGAAAACTGAGAGGATGTACACACAAGAAGCCTGGCCTCAAGACCTGAGAACGTAAAGATGCAGGGAAACAATCCCAGTCCACAAAAACATATGGCTATAGAGCAGAGCTGCTCACACAGACGGGAAGGATGCCACAAAAGATGACCGTCTGGAAACTTCGAGACACGAGACCGATCCACGCTTTCAGCTTGTAACGCAAGGAAAAAGCGCCCTATTGGCGCTACACCAATGAGTAGAGGCATTCAAGATCCTAGGGATGGTGCTTGCGGCATGTGCTGTGCTCCTCGCGTGCAAAGAGGACAGAGACCTGCAGAAGGCCTAAGACACAGAAGACAGACCACACAAACTACACAACAACAGACACAGGCTGGAACTGCCCTGCCCAGCACACACTAGCATCACGCTGATAAGTAAGCTGCTCCCTTTATCTGCCCAAGGGGGACGGTCCTGGGACAGCTCTTTGCCCTAAGTAGCTTTAAATGCACCTTCCTGCAGTTGGCAGCCTTGTCTCCTTGCCCCCTCCCCAGCCATCGTCCTTCAACTTAGCTTTCAGAGGGCCGGGAGTCTGAATCCATCCTGACAAAAAACACATTGGCTAGCTGATATTTTCCTGCAGTCACCAGGTTCCCCTCCAGCATCTGAAAAAAAAAAAAAAACAACTACAAAACAGCATGCCAGCAGTAAGCATCATGACAGTGGACACCGCTCTCTTCCACAACACCCTAATCCTCACAAGAACCGTGGCATTGAACTTGCCTGCTCCACGCCAATTCCAGAGTCGGACACTGCGGCCACCATTACTTGTGGCACGTTAAGATACCAAAGACACACAAGGTTAACATTGCATTTGTGAGAAATCACCAGTCCCATGCTCCTCCTCTCTGCTACCCAGCTCACCTCAAACGCTCATCCAATTCCAAAGGCGGCCCGCACGGCACCTGCAAGATCACACAGAAACACTTCACTGCGTTGCCATGTCATACTTGGCTATTAGACACCAACCCGGCCCGCAACCGCCTCACCTTCTCAGACCCCTTCGTCAGCATGCGGCAGCGTCGCCCCTTCGAGCCTGCGTGCGGCACCTACAAAAACCCAAGCGAAAAAGCACATGCTGAGATACTGCCCAAAACTGCAACCTGCCCACAGTGACTCCTATCACCCTCTCATTGACCTCAGCCACTCAGCTGTCCAGCCTCCATCATTTTGGGTTGCCACATCGAAGCTTGCGCACCACCTGTAAAACACAAACAACAAGGGTTGCTTACAACTTCACCAGCAATACACCACCTGAAACATAACCGCTACTTCAGCCCACCAATCACCACTCACCTTGGCCGAGTCAGCTCCGGTGCCCATATCCCATATTGCTCCTCCCTTTGCCCCTTCAAATTAAAAAATAGAAATACCATAACGTAGTCATATAGCCACCAGTCACATCTTCCCTCTAATACCGCGCACCAACCCTCCTGCTTCTAGTGCTCCGCTCGTTCCTCCGCATCTGCAAAAATGATATTGAATGAGTCACCCGGATGCAGAGTGATAGCCTAACGATTGCAGAGGACTTCTTTCCATGTAGGAATACCATCTAGAATCCAACTATACTTCCTGCCATTAAAAAAATTTTATAAATCAAACATTAAGCCGTACACATACAAGCCTTAATGCCTTTGAGATTCCATTTCCTTCACTACCCCTGAACAGCACCTCCCACATGGCTCAGCTCATCCCCATAAAACATTATCGAAAGAGCCGTCCACACAGCCTGCCAACAGCCACTGAGACCTAGATGACCGTACAACCATTGCCTCAACAGTCTACGCATATCAATGTATTAAGCATAGACTCTTATGGCTATTCCACCTCCCCCTGACTCTACGCCCCCCAGGCAGGGCAGCTCCAAGCCAAACACACACACGCACAGACTGACACTACATGGAACCCTACAAAAAACGCACCTCAAAGAGGAGAGAAAACTCTCGGCAAGAAGAATGTCACCCAGATAGAAGATGCTGTCAGGCAAGACGACCTGTGGGACCATAACGGTGACATGAGAAGGCTCTGGGGCAACCCCAGAAAAAAGAGCAGAACCTCACGGCCCGTGACAAGAAGACACTCTCAAAACTGAGAGGATGTACAAGCAAGAAGCCTGGCCTCAAGACCAAAGAGCTTAAGGATGCAGGGAAGCAATCCCAGTCCATGAAAACAGATGGCTAGAGAGAAGAGCTGCTTACACAGCCGGGAAGGATGCCGCAAAAGATGACCATCTGGAAACTTCAAGACACAAGACCAATTCACGCTTTCAGCTTGTAATGCAAGAAAAGAAGTGCCTCTCGAGTGCTATGCTGATGAGTGGAGGCATTCGAGACCTTAGGGATGGGACCTGTGCCCCTCAAGTGCAAAGAGCAATGAGGTCATCGAGACCTGAGGAAGGCCTAAGACACAGAAGGTAGACCACACAAACTACACAACAACAGAGACAGGCTGGAACTGCCCTGCCCAGCATCATAGTGAAGAGTAGACAGCTCACTTTAATGCCCAAGGGGGACTGTTCCTGGACAGCCCTTTGCTCTAAGTAACTTTAAATGTACCTCCCTACAGTTGCCAACCTTGTCTCCTTGCCCCCTCCCCAGCCATCTTCCCTCAACTTAGCTTTGAGAGGGCCGGGAGTCTGAATCCATCCTTGACAAAAAACACATTGGCTAGCTGATATTTTCCTGCAGTCACTGGGTTCCTCTTCAGTATCTGAAAAAAAAAAAAAACACAACACACACACCAGCAGTAAGCATCATGACAGTAGACACCACACTCTTCCACAACACCCTCATTCTCACAAGAACCGTGGCATTACACTTGCCTGCTCCACGCCAATTCCAGAGTCGAACACCATTACTTGTGGCACCTAAGATACCAAAGACACACATGGTTAACATTGCATTTGTGAGAAATCACCAGTCCCATGCTCCTCCTCTCTGCTACCCAGCTCACCTCAAATGCTCATCCAATTCCAAAGGCGGCCTGCACAGCACCTGCAAGATCACACAGAGAAACACTTCACTGCGTTGCCATGCAATACTTCGCTATTAGACGCCAACCTGGCCCACAACTGCCTCACCTTCTCAGACCCCTCGTCAGCATGCGGCAGCATCGTCCCTCCGAGCCTGCGTGCGGCACCTGCAGAAACCGAAGCAAAAAGGCACATGCTGAGATACTGCCCAAAACTGCAGCCTGCCCACACCGATTCGTGTCTCTCACTCCTTTACCTTGACAGCTCACCCACCCAGCCTCAGTTGCCATGTTAAGGTTTCTGCACCACCTGTAGACCCAAACAACATGGGTTGCTTATAACTTCACCAGCAGTACACCACCTGAAACATGACCACTACTTAAGCCCACCAGTCACCACTCACCTTTCCCAAGTCAGGTCCAGTGCCCGTATCCCACATACCTCCTCCCTTTGCACCCTTCGAATAAATAGAACACCACACCATAATGTAGTCATATAGCCACCAATCACATCGTCCCACTAATACCATGCAACAACCCACCTTCTTACGGCACTCCACTCGCCTCTCCTACGTCACCCTTTGGTGCGTGGCTTGTCTGTCTGCATCTGAAAAAGCAATAACATCGAAGAAGTCACCCAGTTGCAGAGCAATAGCTTAACAATTCGAGAAGTCATCTTTCCATTTAGGAATACCATTAAGAATCCAACAATACATCCTGCCATTAATAAAAACCACACCCAAACAACCCACAACCTTTAAGCCCCAAACATATAAGCATTAACTGCTTGGAAATTCAATCTGCTTTACTACCACTACCCCTCACCAGCCCCTAGCACACAGCTCTGCACCTCCCCATGAAACACCATTGAAAGAGCTGTCCACACAACCTGCTGATGGCTACTCGATCCGAGATGACTGTACCACCTTTGCCTCAACGGTCTAGGCATATCAACATATTAACCATAGACTCTTATGGCTATTCCACCTATACCTGACTCTACAACCCCAGGCAGGGCTGCTCCAAGCCACACACACACATGCACAGACCAACACTATACAGAACCCTACAAACAATGCGCCTCAAAGAGGAGAGAAAACTCTCGGCAAGAATGACGACACCCAAACGGAAGACACCGTTCAGGCAAGACGATGCATGGGACCATGACAGTGATGCAAGGAGGCTCTGGGGCAACCCCAGAAAAAGAAGTAGAACCTCACGGCCCATGACAAGCAGTTGCTCTCAAAACTGAGAGGATGGATGCACAAGAAGCCTGGCCTCAAGACCTAAAAATGTAAGGATGCAGGGAAACAATCCCAGTCTGCAAAAATGGACATCTAGAGAGCAGAGCTGCTCCCGCAGCCCAGAAGGATGCCGCAAAAGAGGAGTGTCCAGAAAGTTCTGAGACGCAGGACCAATCCACACTTTAAGCTTGTAACGCAAAAGAAGCAGCATCCGATGGGTGCTACACCGATGAGTACAGACAGTTGAGATCCTAGGGATGGCACCCGAGGTGCATGCTGTGCTCCTCGAGCGCAAAGAGGACATCGAGACCTGAGGAAGGCCTAAGACACAGAAGGCAGACCACACAAACTACACAACAACAGACACAGGCTGGAACTGCCCGGCCCAGCTCACGCTAGTGTCACACTGATGAGTAACCCGCTCCTTTTAACTGCTCAAGGGGGACTGTCCCTGGACAGCCCCCTGCCCTACACTATCTTTAAAACCCGTTAATGCAATTTCCAACCTGGTCCCCTCCCTCCCTAAACCCACCTCCAGCGCCAGTGCATCAACTTAGCTTTTAGAGGGCCAGGAATCTGAATCCATCCTCTTCAAGAAAAACCACAATCAGCCCACTGGGTTAACCCTGCAGTCACCAGGTTCCTCTTCACCATCTGCAAAAAAAAAAAAAAACAAACAATGCATGCACAACAGTGCCACCAGTCAGTGTCACATCAGTCAACATGGACCTTTCCCACAGCATCCCCCACCTGAGACACACCGTTGCATTCCACTTACCTGCTCCACACCGATACCAGATTCAGACACTGCAGCTGTCATCGCTTCTGATGCCTATGATACCAAGAGACACAAAATTACCGTTGCACTTGCCAGAAACCCTCAGCCCCATGCTCCTCGTCTCTACTACCCAGCTCACCTCAAACGCTCATCCAATTCCAAAGGCGGCCAGCTCGACACCTGCAAGACCACAGAGAAACACTTCACTGAGTTGCCATGTAATACTTGGCCATTAGACGCCAACCCGGCCCGCAACCGCCTCACCTTCTCGGACCCCTTCTCGTCAGCATGCGGCAGCGTCGCCCCTTCGAGCCTGCGTGCGGCGCCTGCAAAAACCCAAGGGAAAAGGCACATGCTGAGATACTGCCCAAAACTGCAGCCTACCCACAGTGATTCCTACCAACCTCTCATTGACCTCGGCCGCTCACCTGTCCCACCTCCAACATTTTGGGTTGCCACATCGAAGCTTGCGCACCACCTGTAAAACACAAACAACAAGGGTTGCTTACAACTTCACCAGCAATACACCACCTGAAACATAACCGCTACTTCAGCCCACCAATCACCACTCACCTTGGCCGAGTCAGCTCCGGTGCCCATATCGCTCCTCCCTTTACCCCTTCAAATTAAAAAATAGAAAAATACCATAATGTAGTCATATAGCCACCAGTCACATCTTCCCTCTAATACCGCGCACCAACCCTCCTGCTTCTAGTGCTCCGCTCGTTCCTCTGCATCTGCAAAAATGATATTGAATGAGTCACCCGGATGCAGAGCGATAGCCTAACGATTGCAGAGGACTTCTTTCCATGTAGGAATACCATCTAGAATCCAACTATACTTCCTGCCATTAAAAAAATTTTATAAATCAAACATTAAGCCGTACACATGCAAGCCTTATCGCCTTTGAGATTCCATTTCCTTCACTACCCCTGAACAGCACCTCCCACATGGCTCAGCTCATCCCCATAAAACATTATCGAAAGAGCCGTCCACACAGCCTGCCAACAGCCACTGAGTCCTAGATGACTGTACAACCATTGCCTCAACGGTCTACGCATATCAATGTATTAAGCATAGACTCTTATGGCTATTCCACCTCCCCCTGACTCTACACCCCCAGGCAGGGCAGCTCCAAGCCACACGCACACATGCACAGACCAACGCTATACAGAACCTTACAAACAACGCGCCTCAGAGGAGAGAAAACTCTCGGCAAGAATGACGACACCCGGACAGAAGACACCATCGGGCAAGAAGACGCATGGGACCGTGATGGTGACGTGAGGAGGCTCTGGGGCAACCCCAGAAAAAGAGTAGAACATCATGGCCTGTGACAAGAAGTTGCTCTCAAAATTAAGGAGGATTTACACACAAGAAGCCAGGCCTCAAGACCTAAAAACGTAAGGATGCAGGGAAACAATCCCAGTCCGTGAAAACGGACATCTAGAGAGCAGAGCTGCTCCTACAGCCAAGAAGGATGCTGCAAAAGAGGAGTGTCCAGAAAGTTCTGAGACGTAGGACCAATCCACGCTAAGCTTGCAACACAAAAGAAGCAGCATCCGATTGGTGCTACACCGATGAGTACAGATAGTCAAGATCCGAGGGATAGCACCTGAGGCGCATGCTGCGCTCCTCGAGCGCAAAGAGGACATTGAGACCTGAGGAAGGCCTAAGACACAGAAGGCAGACCACACAACAGACACAGGCTGGACCTGCCCTGCCTGGCACACGCTAGCATCACACTGAAGAGTAACCCGCTCCCTTTAACTGCCCAAAAGTGGCTCTTCCTGGACAGCTCTTTGCCCTAAGTAGCTTTAAATGCACCTTCCTGCAGTTGCCAACCTTGTCTCCTTGCCCCCTCCCCAGCCATCGTCCTTCAACTTAGCTTTCAGAGGGCCGGGGGTCTGAATCCATCCTTGACAAAAAACACATTGGCTAGCTGATATTTTCCTGCAGTCACCAGGTTCCCCTTCAGTATCTGAAGAAAAAAAAACCAACACACACACCAGCAGTAAGCATCATGACAGTAGACACCGTGCTCTTCCACAACACCCTCATCCTCACAAGAGCTGTGGCATTGCACTTGCCTGCTCCACACCGATTCCAGAGTCGGACGCCATTATTCGCGGCACCTAAGATACCAAGGCACACAAGGTTAACATTGCATTTGTGAGAAATCACCAGTCCCACGCTCCTCCTCTCTACTGCCCAGCTCACCTCAAACGCTCATCCAATTCCAAAGGCAGCCTGCACGGCACCTGCAAGACCACAGAGAAACACTTCACTGAGTTGCCATGTAATACTTGGCCATTAGACGCCAACCCGGCCCGCAACCGCCTCACCTTCTCGGACCCCTTCTCGTCAGCATGCGGCAGCGTCGCCCCTTCGAGCCTGCGTGCGGCGCCTGCAAAAACCCAAGGGAAAAGGCACATGCTGAGATACTGCCCAAAACTGCAGCCTACCCACAGTGATTCCTACCAACCTCTCATTGACCTCGGCCGCTCACCTGTCCCACCTCCAACATTTTGGGTTGCCACATCGAAGCTTGCGCACCACCTGTAAAACACAAACAACAAGGGTTGCTTACAACTTCACCAGCAATACACCACCTGAAACATAACCGCTACTTCAGCCCACCAATCACCACTCACCTTGGCCGAGTCAGCTCCGGTGCCCATATCGCTCCTCCCTTTACCCCTTCAAATTAAAAAATAGAAAAATACCATAATGTAGTCATATAGCCACCAGTCACATCTTCCCTCTAATACCGCGCACCAACCCTCCTGCTTCTAGTGCTCCGCTCGTTCCTCTGCATCTGCAAAAATGATATTGAATGAGTCACCCGGATGCAGAGCGATAGCCTAACGATTGCAGAGGACTTCTTTCCATGTAGGAATACCATCTAGAATCCAACTATACTTCCTGCCATTAAAAAAATTTTATAAATCAAACATTAAGCCGTACACATGCAAGCCTTATCGCCTTTGAGATTCCATTTCCTTCACTACCCCTGAACAGCACCTCCCACATGGCTCAGCTCATCCCCATAAAACATTATCGAAAGAGCCGTCCACACAGCCTGCCAACAGCCACTGAGTCCTAGATGACTGTACAACCATTGCCTCAACGGTCTACGCATATCAATGTATTAAGCATAGACTCTTATGGCTATTCCACCTCCCCCTGACTCTACACCCCCAGGCAGGGCAGCTCCAAGCCACACGCACACATGCACAGACCAACGCTATACAGAACCTTACAAACAACGCGCCTCAGAGGAGAGAAAACTCTCGGCAAGAATGACGACACCCGGACAGAAGACACCATCGGGCAAGAAGACGCATGGGACCGTGATGGTGACGTGAGGAGGCTCTGGGGCAACCCCAGAAAAAGAGTAGAACATCATGGCCTGTGACAAGAAGTTGCTCTCAAAATTAAGGAGGATTTACACACAAGAAGCCAGGCCTCAAGACCTAAAAACGTAAGGATGCAGGGAAACAATCCCAGTCCGTGAAAACGGACATCTAGAGAGCAGAGCTGCTCCTACAGCCAAGAAGGATGCTGCAAAAGAGGAGTGTCCAGAAAGTTCTGAGACGTAGGACCAATCCACGCTAAGCTTGCAACACAAAAGAAGCAGCATCCGATTGGTGCTACACCGATGAGTACAGATAGTCAAGATCCGAGGGATAGCACCTGAGGCGCATGCTGCGCTCCTCGAGCGCAAAGAGGACATTGAGACCTGAGGAAGGCCTAAGACACAGAAGGCAGACCACACAACAGACACAGGCTGGACCTGCCCTGCCTGGCACACGCTAGCATCACACTGAAGAGTAACCCGCTCCCTTTAACTGCCCAAAAGTGGCTCTTCCTGGACAGCTCTTTGCCCTAAGTAGCTTTAAATGCACCTTCCTGCAGTTGCCAACCTTGTCTCCTTGCCCCCTCCCCAGCCATCGTCCTTCAACTTAGCTTTCAGAGGGCCGGGGGTCTGAATCCATCCTTGACAAAAAACACATTGGCTAGCTGATATTTTCCTGCAGTCACCAGGTTCCCCTTCAGTATCTGAAGAAAAAAAAACCAACACACACACCAGCAGTAAGCATCATGACAGTAGACACCGTGCTCTTCCACAACACCCTCATCCTCACAAGAGCTGTGGCATTGCACTTGCCTGCTCCACACCGATTCCAGAGTCGGACGCCATTACTCGCGGCACCTAAGATACCAAGGCACACAAGGTTAACATTGCATTTGTGAGAAATCACCAGTCCCACGCTCCTCCTCTCTACTGCCCAGCTCACCTCAAACGCTCATCCAATTCCAAAGGCAGCCTGCACGGCACCTGCAAGACCACAGAGAAACACTTCACTGAGTTGCCATGTAATACTTGGCCATTAGACGCCAACCCGGCCCGCAACCGCCTCACCTTCTCGGACCCCTTCTCGTCAGCATGCGGCAGCGTCGCCCCTTCGAGCCTGCGTGCGGCGCCTGCAAAAACCCAAGGGAAAAGGCACATGCTGAGATACTGCCCAAAACTGCAGCCTACCCACAGTGATTCCTACCAACCTCTCATTGACCTCGGCCGCTCACCTGTCCCACCTCCAACATTTTGGGTTGCCACATCGAAGCTTGCGCACCACCTGTAAAACACAAACAACAAGGGTTGCTTACAACTTCACCAGCAATACACCACCTGAAACATAACCGCTACTTCAGCCCACCAATCACCACTCACCTTGGCCGAGTCAGCTCCGGTGCCCATATCGCTCCTCCCTTTACCCCTTCAAATTAAAAAATAGAAAAATACCATAATGTAGTCATATAGCCACCAGTCACATCTTCCCTCTAATACCGCGCACCAACCCTCCTGCTTCTAGTGCTCCGCTCGTTCCTCTGCATCTGCAAAAATGATATTGAATGAGTCACCCGGATGCAGAGCGATAGCCTAACGATTGCAGAGGACTTCTTTCCATGTAGGAATACCATCTAGAATCCAACTATACTTCCTGCCATTAAAAAAATTTTATAAATCAAACATTAAGCCGTACACATGCAAGCCTTATCGCCTTTGAGATTCCATTTCCTTCACTACCCCTGAACAGCACCTCCCACATGGCTCAGCTCATCCCCATAAAACATTATCGAAAGAGCCGTCCACACAGCCTGCCAACAGCCACTGAGTCCTAGATGACTGTACAACCATTGCCTCAACGGTCTACGCATATCAATGTATTAAGCATAGACTCTTATGGCTATTCCACCTCCCCCTGACTCTACACCCCCAGGCAGGGCAGCTCCAAGCCACACGCACACATGCACAGACCAACGCTATACAGAACCTTACAAACAACGCGCCTCAGAGGAGAGAAAACTCTCGGCAAGAATGACGACACCCGGACAGAAGACACCATCGGGCAAGAAGACGCATGGGACCGTGATGGTGACGTGAGGAGGCTCTGGGGCAACCCCAGAAAAAGAGTAGAACATCATGGCCTGTGACAAGAAGTTGCTCTCAAAATTAAGGAGGATTTACACACAAGAAGCCAGGCCTCAAGACCTAAAAACGTAAGGATGCAGGGAAACAATCCCAGTCCGTGAAAACGGACATCTAGAGAGCAGAGCTGCTCCTACAGCCAAGAAGGATGCTGCAAAAGAGGAGTGTCCAGAAAGTTCTGAGACGTAGGACCAATCCACGCTAAGCTTGCAACACAAAAGAAGCAGCATCCGATTGGTGCTACACCGATGAGTACAGATAGTCAAGATCCGAGGGATAGCACCTGAGGCGCATGCTGCGCTCCTCGAGCGCAAAGAGGACATTGAGACCTGAGGAAGGCCTAAGACACAGAAGGCAGACCACACAACAGACACAGGCTGGACCTGCCCTGCCTGGCACACGCTAGCATCACACTGAAGAGTAACCCGCTCCCTTTAACTGCCCAAAAGTGGCTCTTCCTGGACAGCTCTTTGCCCTAAGTAGCTTTAAATGCACCTTCCTGCAGTTGCCAACCTTGTCTCCTTGCCCCCTCCCCAGCCATCGTCCTTCAACTTAGCTTTCAGAGGGCCGGGGGTCTGAATCCATCCTTGACAAAAAACACATTGGCTAGCTGATATTTTCCTGCAGTCACCAGGTTCCCCTTCAGTATCTGAAGAAAAAAAAACCAACACACACACCAGCAGTAAGCATCATGACAGTAGACACCGTGCTCTTCCACAACACCCTCATCCTCACAAGAGCTGTGGCATTGCACTTGCCTGCTCCACACCGATTCCAGAGTCGGACGCCATTACTCGCGGCACCTAAGATACCAAGGCACACAAGGTTAACATTGCATTTGTGAGAAATCACCAGTCCCACGCTCCTCCTCTCTACTGCCCAGCTCACCTCAAACGCTCATCCAATTCCAAAGGCAGCCTGCACGGCACCTGCAAGACCACAGAGAAACACTTCACTGAGTTGCCATGTAATACTTGGCCATTAGACGCCAACCCGGCCCGCAACCGCCTCACCTTCTCGGACCCCTTCTCGTCAGCATGCGGCAGCGTCGCCCCTTCGAGCCTGCGTGCGGCGCCTGCAAAAACCCAAGGGAAAAGGCACATGCTGAGATACTGCCCAAAACTGCAGCCTACCCACAGTGATTCCTACCAACCTCTCATTGACCTCGGCCGCTCACCTGTCCCACCTCCAACATTTTGGGTTGCCACATCGAAGCTTGCGCACCACCTGTAAAACACAAACAACAAGGGTTGCTTACAACTTCACCAGCAATACACCACCTGAAACATAACCGCTACTTCAGCCCACCCATCACCACTCACCTTGGCCGAGTCAGCTCCGGTGCCCATATCGCTCCTCCCTTTACCCCTTCAAATTAAAAAATAGAAAAATACCATAATGTAGTCATATAGCCACCAGTCACATCTTCCCTCTAATACCGCGCACCAACCCTCCTGCTTCTAGTGCTCCGCTCGTTCCTCTGCATCTGCAAAAATGATATTGAATGAGTCACCCGGATGCAGAGCGATAGCCTAACGATTGCAGAGGACTTCTTTCCATGTAGGAATACCATCTAGAATCCAACTATACTTCCTGCCATTAAAAAAATTTTATAAATCAAACATTAAGCCGTACACATGCAAGCCTTATCGCCTTTGAGATTCCATTTCCTTCACTACCCCTGAACAGCACCTCCCACATGGCTCAGCTCATCCCCATAAAACATTATCGAAAGAGCCGTCCACACAGCCTGCCAACAGCCACTGAGTCCTAGATGACTGTACAACCATTGCCTCAACGGTCTACGCATATCAATGTATTAAGCATAGACTCTTATGGCTATTCCACCTCCCCCTGACTCTACACCCCCAGGCAGGGCAGCTCCAAGCCACACGCACACATGCACAGACCAACGCTATACAGAACCTTACAAACAACGCGCCTCAGAGGAGAGAAAACTCTCGGCAAGAATGACGACACCCGGACAGAAGACACCATCGGGCAAGAAGACGCATGGGACCGTGATGGTGACGTGAGGAGGCTCTGGGGCAACCCCAGAAAAAGAGTAGAACATCATGGCCTGTGACAAGAAGTTGCTCTCAAAATTAAGGAGGATTTACACACAAGAAGCCAGGCCTCAAGACCTAAAAACGTAAGGATGCAGGGAAACAATCCCAGTCCGTGAAAACGGACATCTAGAGAGCAGAGCTGCTCCTACAGCCAAGAAGGATGCTGCAAAAGAGGAGTGTCCAGAAAGTTCTGAGACGTAGGACCAATCCACGCTAAGCTTGCAACACAAAAGAAGCAGCATCCGATTGGTGCTACACCGATGAGTACAGATAGTCAAGATCCGAGGGATAGCACCTGAGGCGCATGCTGCGCTCCTCGAGCGCAAAGAGGACATTGAGACCTGAGGAAGGCCTAAGACACAGAAGGCAGACCACACAACAGACACAGGCTGGACCTGCCCTGCCTGGCACACGCTAGCATCACACTGAAGAGTAACCCGCTCCCTTTAACTGCCCAAAAGTGGCTCTTCCTGGACAGCTCTTTGCCCTAAGTAGCTTTAAATGCACCTTCCTGCAGTTGCCAACCTTGTCTCCTTGCCCCCTCCCCAGCCATCGTCCTTCAACTTAGCTTTCAGAGGGCCGGGGGTCTGAATCCATCCTTGACAAAAAACACATTGGCTAGCTGATATTTTCCTGCAGTCACCAGGTTCCCCTTCAGTATCTGAAGAAAAAAAAACCAACACACACACCAGCAGTAAGCATCATGACAGTAGACACCGTGCTCTTCCACAACACCCTCATCCTCACAAGAGCTGTGGCATTGCACTTGCCTGCTCCACACCGATTCCAGAGTCGGACGCCATTACTCGCGGCACCTAAGATACCAAGACACACAAGGTTAACATTGCATTTGTGAGAAATCACCAGTCCCACGCTCCTCCTCTCTACTGCCCAGCTCACCTCAAACGCTCATCCAATTCCAAAGGCAGCCTGCACGGCACCTGCAAGACCACAGAGAAACACTTCACTGAGTTGCCATGTAATACTTGGCCATTAGACGCCAACCCGGCCCGCAACCGCCTCACCTTCTCGGACCCCTTCTCGTCAGCATGCGGCAGCGTCGCCCCTTCGAGCCTGCGTGCGGCGCCTGCAAAAACCCAAGGGAAAAGGCACATGCTGAGATACTGCCCAAAACTGCAGCCTACCCACAGTGATTCCTACCAACCTCTCATTGACCTCGGCCGCTCACCTGTCCCACCTCCAACATTTTGGGTTGCCACATCGAAGCTTGCGCACCACCTGTAAAACACAAACAACAAGGGTTGCTTACAACTTCACCAGCAATACACCACCTGAAACATAACCGCTACTTCAGCCCACCAATCACCACTCACCTTGGCCGAGTCAGCTCCGGTGCCCATATCGCTCCTCCCTTTACCCCTTCAAATTAAAAAATAGAAAAATACCATAATGTAGTCATATAGCCACCAGTCACATCTTCCCTCTAATACCGCGCACCAACCCTCCTGCTTCTAGTGCTCCGCTCGTTCCTCTGCATCTGCAAAAATGATATTGAATGAGTCACCCGGATGCAGAGCGATAGCCTAACGATTGCAGAGGACTTCTTTCCATGTAGGAATACCATCTAGAATCCAACTATACTTCCTGCCATTAAAAAAATTTTATAAATCAAACATTAAGCCGTACACATGCAAGCCTTATCGCCTTTGAGATTCCATTTCCTTCACTACCCCTGAACAGCACCTCCCACATGGCTCAGCTCATCCCCATAAAACATTATCGAAAGAGCCGTCCACACAGCCTGCCAACAGCCACTGAGTCCTAGATGACTGTACAACCATTGCCTCAACGGTCTACGCATATCAATGTATTAAGCATAGACTCTTATGGCTATTCCACCTCCCCCTGACTCTACACCCCCAGGCAGGGCAGCTCCAAGCCACACGCACACATGCACAGACCAACGCTATACAGAACCTTACAAACAACGCGCCTCAGAGGAGAGAAAACTCTCGGCAAGAATGACGACACCCGGACAGAAGACACCATCGGGCAAGAAGACGCATGGGACCGTGATGGTGACGTGAGGAGGCTCTGGGGCAACCCCAGAAAAAGAGTAGAACATCATGGCCTGTGACAAGAAGTTGCTCTCAAAATTAAGGAGGATTTACACACAAGAAGCCAGGCCTCAAGACCTAAAAACGTAAGGATGCAGGGAAACAATCCCAGTCCGTGAAAACGGACATCTAGAGAGCAGAGCTGCTCCTACAGCCAAGAAGGATGCTGCAAAAGAGGAGTGTCCAGAAAGTTCTGAGACGTAGGACCAATCCACGCTAAGCTTGCAACACAAAAGAAGCAGCATCCGATTGGTGCTACACCGATGAGTACAGATAGTCAAGATCCGAGGGATAGCACCTGAGGCGCATGCTGCGCTCCTCGAGCGCAAAGAGGACATTGAGACCTGAGGAAGGCCTAAGACACAGAAGGCAGACCACACAACAGACACAGGCTGGACCTGCCCTGCCTGGCACACGCTAGCATCACACTGAAGAGTAACCCGCTCCCTTTAACTGCCCAAAAGTGGCTCTTCCTGGACAGCTCTTTGCCCTAAGTAGCTTTAAATGCACCTTCCTGCAGTTGCCAACCTTGTCTCCTTGCCCCCTCCCCAGCCATCGTCCTTCAACTTAGCTTTCAGAGGGCCGGGGGTCTGAATCCATCCTTGACAAAAAACACATTGGCTAGCTGATATTTTCCTGCAGTCACCAGGTTCCCCTTCAGTATCTGAAGAAAAAAAAACCAACACACACACCAGCAGTAAGCATCATGACAGTAGACACCGTGCTCTTCCACAACACCCTCATCCTCACAAGAGCTGTGGCATTGCACTTGCCTGCTCCACACCGATTCCAGAGTCGGACGCCATTACTCGCGGCACCTAAGATACCAAGACACACAAGGTTAACATTGCATTTGTGAGAAATCACCAGTCCCACGCTCCTCCTCTCTACTGCCCAGCTCACCTCAAACGCTCATCCAATTCCAAAGGCAGCCTGCACGGCACCTGCAAGACCACAGAGAAACACTTCACTGAGTTGCCATGTAATACTTGGCCATTAGACGCCAACCCGGCCCGCAACCGCCTCACCTTCTCGGACCCCTTCTCGTCAGCATGCGGCAGCGTCGCCCCTTCGAGCCTGCGTGCGGCGCCTGCAAAAACCCAAGGGAAAAGGCACATGCTGAGATACTGCCCAAAACTGCAGCCTACCCACAGTGATTCCTACCAACCTCTCATTGACCTCGGCCGCTCACCTGTCCCACCTCCAACATTTTGGGTTGCCACATCGAAGCTTGCGCACCACCTGTAAAACACAAACAACAAGGGTTGCTTACAACTTCACCAGCAATACACCACCTGAAACATAACCGCTACTTCAGCCCACCAATCACCACTCACCTTGGCCGAGTCAGCTCCGGTGCCCATATCGCTCCTCCCTTTACCCCTTCAAATTAAAAAATAGAAAAATACCATAATGTAGTCATATAGCCACCAGTCACATCTTCCCTCTAATACCGCGCACCAACCCTCCTGCTTCTAGTGCTCCGCTCGTTCCTCTGCATCTGCAAAAATGATATTGAATGAGTCACCCGGATGCAGAGCGATAGCCTAACGATTGCAGAGGACTTCTTTCCATGTAGGAATACCATCTAGAATCCAACTATACTTCCTGCCATTAAAAAAATTTTATAAATCAAACATTAAGCCGTACACATGCAAGCCTTATCGCCTTTGAGATTCCATTTCCTTCACTACCCCTGAACAGCACCTCCCACATGGCTCAGCTCATCCCCATAAAACATTATCGAAAGAGCCGTCCACACAGCCTGCCAACAGCCACTGAGTCCTAGATGACTGTACAACCATTGCCTCAACGGTCTACGCATATCAATGTATTAAGCATAGACTCTTATGGCTATTCCACCTCCCCCTGACTCTACACCCCCAGGCAGGGCAGCTCCAAGCCACACGCACACATGCACAGACCAACGCTATACAGAACCTTACAAACAACGCGCCTCAGAGGAGAGAAAACTCTCGGCAAGAATGACGACACCCGGACAGAAGACACCATCGGGCAAGAAGACGCATGGGACCGTGATGGTGACGTGAGGAGGCTCTGGGGCAACCCCAGAAAAAGAGTAGAACATCATGGCCTGTGACAAGAAGTTGCTCTCAAAATTAAGGAGGATTTACACACAAGAAGCCAGGCCTCAAGACCTAAAAACGTAAGGATGCAGGGAAACAATCCCAGTCCGTGAAAACGGACATCTAGAGAGCAGAGCTGCTCCTACAGCCAAGAAGGATGCTGCAAAAGAGGAGTGTCCAGAAAGTTCTGAGACGTAGGACCAATCCACGCTAAGCTTGCAACACAAAAGAAGCAGCATCCGATTGGTGCTACACCGATGAGTACAGATAGTCAAGATCCGAGGGATAGCACCTGAGGCGCATGCTGCGCTCCTCGAGCGCAAAGAGGACATTGAGACCTGAGGAAGGCCTAAGACACAGAAGGCAGACCACACAACAGACACAGGCTGGACCTGCCCTGCCTGGCACACGCTAGCATCACACTGAAGAGTAACCCGCTCCCTTTAACTGCCCAAAAGTGGCTCTTCCTGGACAGCTCTTTGCCCTAAGTAGCTTTAAATGCACCTTCCTGCAGTTGCCAACCTTGTCTCCTTGCCCCCTCCCCAGCCATCGTCCTTCAACTTAGCTTTCAGAGGGCCGGGGGTCTGAATCCATCCTTGACAAAAAACACATTGGCTAGCTGATATTTTCCTGCAGTCACCAGGTTCCCCTTCAGTATCTGAAGAAAAAAAAACCAACACACACACCAGCAGTAAGCATCATGACAGTAGACACCGTGCTCTTCCACAACACCCTCATCCTCACAAGAGCTGTGGCATTGCACTTGCCTGCTCCACACCGATTCCAGAGTCGGACGCCATTACTCGCGGCACCTAAGATACCAAGACACACAAGGTTAACATTGCATTTGTGAGAAATCACCAGTCCCACGCTCCTCCTCTCTACTGCCCAGCTCACCTCAAACGCTCATCCAATTCCAAAGGCAGCCTGCACGGCACCTGCAAGACCACAGAGAAACACTTCACTGAGTTGCCATGTAATACTTGGCCATTAGACGCCAACCCGGCCCGCAACCGCCTCACCTTCTCGGACCCCTTCTCGTCAGCATGCGGCAGCGTCGCCCCTTCGAGCCTGCGTGCGGCGCCTGCAAAAACCCAAGGGAAAAGGCACATGCTGAGATACTGCCCAAAACTGCAGCCTACCCACAGTGATTCCTACCAACCTCTCATTGACCTCGGCCGCTCACCTGTCCCACCTCCAACATTTTGGGTTGCCACATCGAAGCTTGCGCACCACCTGTAAAACACAAACAACAAGGGTTGCTTACAACTTCACCAGCAATACACCACCTGAAACATAACCGCTACTTCAGCCCACCAATCACCACTCACCTTGGCCGAGTCAGCTCCGGTGCCCATATCGCTCCTCCCTTTACCCCTTCAAATTAAAAAATAGAAAAATACCATAATGTAGTCATATAGCCACCAGTCACATCTTCCCTCTAATACCGCGCACCAACCCTCCTGCTTCTAGTGCTCCGCTCGTTCCTCTGCATCTGCAAAAATGATATTGAATGAGTCACCCGGATGCAGAGCGATAGCCTAACGATTGCAGAGGACTTCTTTCCATGTAGGAATACCATCTAGAATCCAACTATACTTCCTGCCATTAAAAAAATTTTATAAATCAAACATTAAGCCGTACACATGCAAGCCTTATCGCCTTTGAGATTCCATTTCCTTCACTACCCCTGAACAGCACCTCCCACATGGCTCAGCTCATCCCCATAAAACATTATCGAAAGAGCCGTCCACACAGCCTGCCAACAGCCACTGAGTCCTAGATGACTGTACAACCATTGCCTCAACGGTCTACGCATATCAATGTATTAAGCACAGACTCTTATGGCTATTCCACCTCCCCCTGACTCTACACCCCCAGGCAGGGCAGCTCCAAGCCACACACACACATGCACAGACCAACGCTACATGGAACCCTAAAAAAAAAAAAAATGTGCCTCAAAGAGGAGAGAAAACTCTCGGCAAGAAGAATGTTACCCGAACGGAAGACACCATTTGGCAAGACAAAGCATGGGACCATGACAGTGATGTGAAGAGGCTCTGTGGCAACCCCAGAAAGAGTAGAACATCATGGCCCATGACAAGAAGTTATTCTGAAAACAGAGAGGATGTACACACAAGAAGCCTGGCCTCAAGACCTGAGAACGTAAGGATGCAGGGAAGAAATCCCAGTCCGCAAAAGTGGACGGCTAGAGAGCAGAGCTGCTCCCGCAGCTGGGAAGGATGCCGCAGAAGATGACCATCTGGAAACTTCAAGACGTGAGACCGATCCGCACTTTAAGCTTGTAATGCAAAAAAAGCAGCATCCGATTGGTGCTACACCGATGAGTACGGGCATTCTCATCGGTGAGATCCTAGGGATGGCGCCCGAGGTGCATGCTGTACTCCTCGAGCGCAAAGAGGACATCGAGACCCGAGGAACGCCTCAGACACAGAAGACAGACCACACAAACTGCACAACAACAGACACAGGCGGGAACTGCCCTGCCCTAGCCTCATGCTGAAGAGTAACCCGCTCCCTTTAACTGCCCAAAGGAGACTGTTCCTGGACAGCCATTTGCCCTACATAAACTTTAAATGCACCTCCCTACAGTTGCCAACCTTGTCTCCTTGCCCCCTCCCCAGCCATCATCCCTCAACTCAGCTTTGAGAGGGCCAGGAGTCTGCATGCATCCTGACAAAAAACACATTTGGTACAGATATTTTCCTGCAATCACCAGGTTCCCCTCCAGCATCTGAAAAAAAAAAAAAACAACTACAAAACACCATACCAGCAGTAAGCATCATGACAGTAGACACCACTCTCTTTCACAACACCCTCATCCTCACAAGAATCATGGCATTGAACTTGCCTGCTCCACGCCAATTACAGAGTCGGACACTGCGGCCACCGTTACTTGTGGCACCTAAGATACCAAGGCACACAAAGTTAACATTGCATTTATGAGATATCACCAGTCCCATGCTCCTCCTCTCTGCTACCCAGCTCACCTCAAACGCTCATCCAATTCCAAAGGCGGCCCGCACAGCACCTGCAAGATCACAGAGAAACACTTCACTGAGTTGCCATGCAATACTTCGCTATTAGACAACAACCCGGCCCACAACCGCCTCACCTTCTCAGACCCCTCGTCAGCACTTGGCAGCGTCGCCCCTCCGAGCCTGCGTACGGCACCTGCAAAAACCCGAGGGAAAAGGCACATGCTGAGATACCGCCCAAAACTGCAGCCTGCCCACACCGATTCGTGTCTCTCACTCCTTTACCTTGACAGCTCACCCACCCAGCCTCTGTCACCTTCGGTTGCCATGTTAAGGTTTCTGCACCACCTGTAGAATCAAACAACATGGGTTGCTTATAACTTCACCAGCAGTACCTGAAAAATAACCGCTACTTAGGCCCCCCAATCACCACTCACCTTGCCCGAGTCAGCTCCAGTGCCCGTATCCCACATACCTCCTCCCTTTGCACCCTTCAAATAAAAAGAACACCACACCATAATGTAGTCATATAGCCACCAGTCACATCTTCCCACTAATACCATGCAACAACCTTCTTACGGTACTCCACTCACCTCTCCTATGTCACCCTTTGGTGTGTGGCTTGTCTGTCTGCATCTGAAAAAGCAATAACATCGAAGAAGTCACCCAGTTGCAGAGCAATAGTTTAACAATTCGAGAAGTCTTGTTTCCATTTAGGAATACCATCAAGAATCCAACAATACGTCCTGCCATTAATAAAAAACCACACCCAAACAACCCACAACCTTTAAGCCCCAAATATATAAGCATTAACACCTTGGAGATTCAATCTGCTTTACTACCACTACCCTTGATCAGCCCCTCCCACACGGCTCTGCACCTCCCCATAAAACACCATTGAAAGAGCTGTCCACACAACCTGCTGATGGCTACTCGATCCGAGATGACTGTGCCACCTTTGCCTCAACGGTCTAGGCATATCAACTTATTAACCATAGACTCTTATGGCTATTCCACCTATACCTGACTCTACAACCCCGGGCAGGGCTGCTCCAAGCCAAACACACACATGCACAGACCAACACTATACAGAACCCTACAAACAACGCGCCTCAAAGAGGAGAGAAAACTCTTGGCAAGAAGAATGACACCTAAACGGAAGACGCCGTCAGGCAAGAAGACCTGCAGGGCTGTGACGTCAGGATGCTCTATGGCAACACCACAGAAAGAGTAGAATGTCATGGCCCGTGACAAGGAGTTGCTTTCAAAACTGAGAAGATGGATGTGCAAGAAGCCTGGCCTCAAGACTTGAGAGCATAAGGATGCAGGGAAACAATCCCAGTCTGCAAAAATGGACGTCTAGAGAGTAGAGCTGCTCCCGCAGCCAGGAAGGGTGCCACAAGAGATGACCGTCAGGAAACTTCAAGACACAAGAACGATCCACGCTTTAAGCTTAACGCAAAAAGAAGAGACTGATGGGCACTAAGCCAATGAGTATGGGCGTTTGAGACCCTAGGGATAGTGGCCAAGGCACATGCTGTGTCACTTGAGCGCAAAGAGCAATTAGGACATTGAGGCCCAGGAATGTTTAAGACACAGAAGACAGACCACACAAACTACACAACAGACACAGGCTGGAACTGCCCTGCCCGGTTCACGCTAACGTCATGCTGATAAGTAACCTGCTCCCTTTAACTGCCCAAGGGGGACTGTCCCTGGACAGCCCCCTGCCCTACACTGTCTTTAAAACCTCTTTAGGCAATCACCAACCCAGTCCCTACCCTCCCTTGGTCCCGTGCCGGTGCCCCAACTTAGCTTTAGGAGGGCCGGAAGTCTGAACCCATCCTCAACAAGGAAAACCACAGCCAGCCCACTGGATGAATCCAGGTTCCTCTTCATCATCTGCAAAGACAAGCCACTCCACACGTAACGCTGCCGTCAGTCAGCAGCACATCGATCCACAGGGACCCTTCCCACAACATCCCCCACCTCAGATGTGCCGTGGGGTTCCGCTCACCCGCTCCCCGCCGATTCCAGAGTCCGACGCCGTGGCCATTGTCGCTTCTGACGCCTAGGATACTGACAGAAAGTTACCATTGTGCTTGCCAGAAATCACCAGCCCCGTGCTCCTCCCCTGTACTACCCAGCTCACCTCAAACCCTCCTCCAATGCCAAAGGCAGCCTGCACAGGACCTGCAAAACCAGAGCAAAACTCTGCACTGAGTCGCCATATAATACTTACCCAGCAGACACCGACCCTGCCCACAACTGCCTCACCTGCTCGGACCTCTTGGCAGCAGCTGGGCCCCACAGAGCGGCGCCTGCAAAAAAACCAAGCAAAAAGGCACATGAGGAGATGCGGCCCGCAGCCCACCTGCACCAATCTCTGTCTTGCACTCCTTTACCTGAACAGCTCACCGCCCCTGGCCTCCATCAGCTTGGGGCGCCACACCGAGGTTGGTGCACCACCTGTAAGGCCCAAACAACATGGGTTGCTTATGACTTCACCAACAATTCAACACCTGAAAAATAACCACTACTTCAGCCCACCAATCAGTGCTCACCTGCTCACCCCGCCCGAGTCAGCTCCCATGCCCATATCCCACATCGCTCCTCAATTTGCACCTTCAAATTAAAAAAGGGAAAAAAAAAAAAACAAAACGCAAAACCATAAATTAATCATATAGCCACCAGTCACATCTTCCCTCTAATACAACACACCAACCCACCTTCTTACAGCGATCCGCTCCCCTCTCCTCTGTCGCCCTTTGCCGGGCAGCTGGTCCCTCTGCACCTGCAAAAACAGAAGTGTCGAACTAGTCACCCGGTTGCAGAGCGATAGGGGAACAAGTCCAGAGGTCTCCTTTCCATTTAGGAATGCCATCTAGAATCCCACTATACATCCCGTCACTCTAAAAACCCACACCAACCCACAACCTTTAAGCCCCACCCATACAAGCCTTTCAGATTTTATCTGCTTTATTACCCCTGAAGAGACCCTCCCGCTCACCTGGGCTCATCCCCATAAAACACTGTTGAAAGAGTTGACCACACAACCCGCCAACGGCTACTGCTTCCGAGATGGCCGTACGACCTTTGCGCCCACCGTCTAGGCATACCGACATGCTGACCACAAACTCCTATGGCTATTCCACCTACCCCTGACTCTACGCCCCCGGGCAGGGCGGCTCCAAGCCAGACACACACAAGCACACACCGACACTGCACGGAACGCTACAAACGACGCACCTCAAAGCCAAGAGAAAACTCTCGGTGAGAAGAACAACACCCGGACAGAAGACGCCATCAGGCAAGATGACTGTCGGGACCGTGACAGTGACATGAGGCGGCTCTATGGCAACCCCAGAGAAAGAGCAGAACATCATGGCCTGCGACGAGAAGTTACTCTCAGAACTGATACGATGTATGCGCAAGAAGCCGGCCGGCGACACCTAAGAACTTAAGGATGCGGGGAAGAAACCCGAGTCCATGAAAAATGAACATAGAGAGCGGAGCACCTCACGCAGCCGGCAGGGACGCCGCAGAAGAGGGCCGTGAGGAAGCTCGCAAGAAGCCAGACAGATGTGCACTTTAAGCTCGTCACGCAAGAAAACAAGCGCCCGATGGGCGCTATGCCAATGAGTACAGGCTTTCGGGACCCTAGAAATGGCGCCCCAGGCACCTGCTGTGCTCCTCAAACGCAAAGAGCAACGTGGGCATCAAGACCCAAGGAAGGCCTAAGACACAGAAGACAGGCCACACAAATGACACAACACATGCAGGCTGGAACCGCCCTGCCCGGCACACTCTAGCATCACACCCAAGAGGAGCCGCCTCCCTTTACCTGCCCAAAAGGGACACTGCCCGGACAGGCGCCGGCCCTACACTACCTGTAAAAACCCTTCGGGCAATTGCCAACCCCTCCCCCTTGCTCCCACAATCCCTCTCTGGCACTGGAGCCCCAACTTAGCTTTGTAGTACACCAGCAGTAAGGATCATGACTGTAGACGCCAACATCTTGCATAACACCCTCATTCTCAGTCACGTCATGGGGTTCCGCTCGCCCGCTCCCCGCCAATTCCAGAGTCCAAGGCTGCGGCTGACATGACTTGTGGCACCTAAGATTGCAAAAGACAAAAATACCATTCTGCTTGTGAGACATCACCTGTCCCGTGCTCCTCCTCTCTACTACCCATCTCACCTCAAATCCTTACACAATTCTAAAGGCAGCCCGCACAGCACCTACAAAACTGAAGGTGAAAGCTTCGCTTAATTGCTGCAGGATACTTTGCTCTCAGATGCCAACCCGGCTGACTCTCGCCTCACTTTCTGGGACCGCTTGTCAAGGTGCTGCTTTGCTCCTCTGACCCTAAGTGCAACACCTGCCAAAATAAAACTCAATGACACATGCTGAGATATTGCCCAAGACGAGAGCGCACACGCACCAATACGCATCTCCCGCACCTTTACCTCAGCCAGTTGCCTGTGCTGCCTCTGCCATTTTCAGACTGCTGTATTGAGATGCGGGTACCACCTGTGGAAGTGAAACAATTCGGGACACTTACGACTTAACTAACAATATGACATCTGACAACTAACAGCTATTTCAGCCCACTAGTCATTGCTTACTATGCCCGACTCAGCTCTAGTGCCTATATCCCACATCGCAGGAAGCATCGTGACAGAAATAGAGGGGTGCTGAGGTGACCGGAGAGACAGAAGACTGCTCGAGGACACAAAGGTACTCGGAAAGGGGTTTGAACAGAGTACTGACGTCGCGAGGGAGATGCTGACCCATTGGAAGCGAGCGAGATGGAGAGGAGGACAAAAAGACTGCTCTGAGGAAGAGGATGACCCGAGAGATGTTCTGACAAATCGAGAGGGGTATGAATTACACTCCAGAGATAAAAGCGTGCCGAGAAGACGCTCTAAGACCTCGGGATGAACCAAGAAAAGAGAAAAAAAAAAAGAGACAAAGAAAATTTAAGAAGTGACAGGGTATGTGACAAAGAAGAAAGTAGTAAAAAATAGGGATAGGCAGCTTGATAAAAGTAGACATAGAAAGAAAATCTTAAAAGCAAAAGGGCACAAGGCAGAGGAGAAAAAAAAGTGAAAAAATAGGGACAGAAAACTAGATAAAAGTAGACATATAAAAAAATTGAAAAAAGTTATTAAAGGAGGAAAAAATAAAAATATAAGGACAGCAAACTAAATAAACAGAGACGTAGAAAGAAAATAGAAAAATTGAGAGAGTACACAACAGACAAGGAAGAAACAAAAAAATAGGGACAGGAACTATATAAAAGCAGACATTAAAAAAATTTTAAGAGCAACAAGATAAAAGAAATAAAGGAAAAGTTAAAAAAAAAAACAAAAAGAGCAAACTAAATCAACAAAGACACAGAAACAAAATTTAAAAACCGACGGGATATGGCACAAACTAGAACGAAATAAAAAATAAAGACTGTGAACTGGAAAAAAGTAGATATAGAAAAAAATTTAAAAGGAACATGACACAAGACAGACAGGAAATAATAAAGAAATAAGATTAGACATCTTGATAAAAATAGACAGCAAAAAAATGTTAAAAGTGACAATGTAGAAGACAGATAAGAAAAAAGCAAATAATAGAGACATAAAAATACACACAAGTGACCATAGAAACAAAAATTCTAAAGTGAAGAAGAAAAAAACATATTAAAAAGCAAAAAAACCTAATTAGACAGAGACATAAAAAGAAAATTCTAAAAGCGACCAGGTACGGGACAGACTAGAACGAATTAAAAAAAAAAAAGACAGCAAACTGGATAAAAATGCACAAGGAAAGAAAATTTAAAAGTAGGACAGATAGGAAACAATGAAAAATCAGACAGAGACATCTTCATAAAAGTAGACATGGAACAAAAATTGTAAAAGCAATGGGATACAAGAAACAGGAAAAAATTACAAAATAGGGACAGAAAATGATATTAAAGTACACCTAGAAACAAAAATTCAAACCGAAAAGAACTATGAGAGTAAAAAAATTAAAATTTTTTTAGTTAACTAGATGAAAGTAGACATAGAAAGGAAATTTAAAAAGCAACATGGTTCGTGACATACAGGAAAGAATTCAGAAATAGAAACAGGAACTGGATAAGAGTAGACATAGATGATTTTAAAAGTGCCAGGATTAAGGAAATAAAGGAAAAAAATTAACGAATAGGGACGGCGAACTAAAACGGAGACATATAGAGTAAATGAAAAACTGTTGCGGCATACATGCACAGCCTTTATCATAACAGGACAGCCCTACCATCTCTCTCCATTCATTGCACCTCTCTCCCTCTGTCTCTCTCTGTTGCCTCTCTTATATCTTCCTTCTGGCAATGATCACATGTCTGCTCACAATTCCCTTCACCTGTTTCTGTTCTTGAATCAGCTGGTACTCATTAGGCCACCTCTTAATTCTTCTCCACACCTCCCCCTTGTTGTTTATGGTTTTGTAGCATTGCCAAAGTCCTATCCGAAACTCCCAATTCCAGAATTCTTCTCCACATCACCCCCTTTTTTGTTCTCAATTGCCAAATTGTTCATTATGTTCACTAGAACAAGTTCATATTCAAATGAAACCTGTGACCCATATTCTTTTATTGATTTGCGTACCTCCTTAATCACCTCATATGGTGGACAAACTTAACATTTCTAATTCTTTTTCCTATTCTCCATAACCCATATTCTTTTATTGATTTGCATACCTCCTTAATCTAATTCTTTTTCCTATTCTCCATAACCCATATTCTTTTATTGATTTGCATACCTCCTTACACAAACTTAACATTTCTAATTCTTTTTCCTATTCTCCATCACACAGTTCACTTTCCTCTAGAACATCACTGATACATGTGTGTGTGTGGGTACGAATCCCCGCAGCAGATCTTCTTGGGGTGGGAGGGCAGGAACAAATGGTGCTTTAGCCTCTATCGCTGCAAAACTTCATCCGCCGTTGGCGCAAGTTCAAATAAATCTTTCTTATCTTTTGATTTTCTCTCCAGAATTGCTGCCATTACATTCACTAGAACAAGTTCATCTTTAGCCTCTGTTTCTGTAAAGCTTCATCCGCCGTTGGCGCAAGTTCAAATGAATCTTTCTTATCTTTTGATTTTCCCTCCAGAATTGCTGAATCAGTCACGTTTTGCAACACCTGCTCTGCAGGATGCAACTTCTGCAGAGCTGCATACACACAATATTCCTTCTAGAACTTCTAGTTGCAAAGTTTCCCTCGTCTGTAGTTCTTCTACTGAGATGCCGACTGCCCCATGACTAACATATAAAGTTCATATAACTTCCCCGCGGCTGCTCACCTCTGTATCCGTTTTTTCTTTTATCCCGTTGCCTTTCAACGGCTTTTTTCTTTTATCCCGTTTCCTTTCAACGGCTTTTTTTTTCTGTTTCCTTTCAACAGCTTCTATCCCATTTCCTTTCAACGGCTTTTTTCCTGTTTCTTTTCAACAGCTTTTGCAGTTCAGCGGGGCTCACCACCGGGTATTTCTATTTTCTTTCTCCTAGACCTTCTTTCTTCAGGTTTTCTTCTTTCAGTCCCTGTTCGGGCGCCATTTGTTGCGGCATACATGCACAGCCTTTATCATAACAGGGCAGCCCTACCATCTCTCTCCATTCATTGCACCTCTCTCCCTCTGTCTCTCTCTGTTGCCTCTCTTATATCTTCCTTCTGGCAATGATCACATGTCTGCTCACAATTCCCTTCACCTGTTTCTGTTCTTCAATCAGCTGGTACTCATTAGGCCACCTCTTAATTCTTCTCCACAAAAAACCATCAGGCTACATGACAGACGAGAACGAATTAAACAACAGGGATGGGAGTTTGATAAAAGTAGACGTAGAAAGAAAACTTAAAAAGCAATAGTAAGGAAAGACAAGAAACAAAAAATAAAGAGCGTGAACAGGATAACAGTAGTCAAAGAAAGGGCATTTAAAAAAAGAGGATTAAGAAAGAAAAAGAATTTGAAAAATAAGGACAACAAACAAAAATGCAGACAAAAAGAAAATTTGAAAAGCAAAGGCATAAAAGACAGACAAGAAAAAAAATAAAATTCAGACAGCGAACTGGACAAAAGGAGACGCAGAAAATATGAAAAGCAACAGGGATTAGGGAAGTAAAGAAAAAAAAGGTAATGACGGTGAACTGAATAAACAAACATAGAAAGTAAATTTTAAAAGCGATGGGGATTGAGAAGAAAAGATTAAAAAGTATAGATAGAAAATGAAAAAAAAAGTACATGTAAAAAAACTTTAAAAGCCATGGGATTAAGAGAGGAAAATATGAAAAAACAGGGACGGCAAACAAAAAACCGAGACATAGCAAGTACATTTTAAAAGCGAGGGGGTACATGACAGACAGGAAAGCAATAAAATATAGGGATAGGGAGCGTGATAAAAGTAGACATAAAAACAAAATTTGAAAATCCAAGGAATTAACAGAAAAAAGAACTAAAAAAAAGAGGAACAGCAAACTAAATAAGCCAAGACGCAGACAGAACATTTAAAAAGCAAGGGCACTAAGGAAACAAGAGAAATAAGAAACAATACAGACAATGATCTCAATAAAATCAGACATAGAAAGAAAATTTAAAAGCAATGTGTTAAACGAGAGACAGGAAAGAAATAAAAAATAAGGATAGGCCTGTTGATAAAAGAGGTCACGGAAAGAAAATCTAAAAAGCAATGACATACAGGACAGAGAGGAAAAACTTTCAAATAGGATCACCAAAGTAGAAAAAAGTAGACATAGAAACAAAGGTTTACAAGCCAAGGATTAAGAAATGAAAAGATGAAAAAATAGGGACACTGAACTAGAACAGAGACGTAAACCAAAATTTTAAATAAGGCAGCACTAAGGAAGGACAAGAAGTAATTCAAAACTAAAGACATCAAACGGCATAAAAGTAGACATGGAACATTTTAAAAGCAACAAGGACTATGAGAAGTAAAAAAAAAAAAAATTAAACAACAGGGAGAACGAACTAAAAAAACAGAGACATAAAAAGTAAATTTTTAAAGTGACAGAGTACATGACAGGCAGGAAACATAAAAATCAGAGATAGGAAGCTTCACAAAAGCAGGCATAGAAGGAAAATATTAAAAACTATTAGGTACAGGACAGATAGGAAAAAAACTGAAAACAGAGACAGCGAAGTAGATAACAGTAGACATTGAATCAACATTTTAAAAGCCAAGGGATTAAGGGAGGAAAGAATTAAACAATATTGGTAGCAAATGAAAATGCAGAGATAGAAAGAATTTTAAAAGCGAGAGCGCTAGGGAAAGACAAGAAATAATGAAGAAAGTAAAACAGCGAACGGAATAGGGGTACAAAGAAAGAAAAATTAAGGAGATGAGGAAAAAATTAAAAAATAGCAACGGCAAACTAAAACAGAGATGTAGAAAGAAAATTTTAAAAGTCACGGCAAAAAGTAAAGCAAAAGAAAACAATTTGAGAATCAAGACAACGAACAAGACAAAAGTAGAAAATTTTTCAAGCCGATGAATTAAGAGAGGAAAAAACTAAAAAATAGCGACAGTGAACAAAAAGACATACATAGACAAAAACTTTTCAAAGCGACAGTACTAAGGAAAGACAAGAAATCATTAAAAATTCAAGACAGGGAACAGCATAAAAGTAGACATAGAAAGAAAACTTAAAAAACAACAAGCATTACGGAAATAAAGGAAAAAAATTATGAAATAGGTACAGCAAACTAAAACAGATGTAGAAAGAAAATATAAAACCGAGGGCACTAATGAAAGACAAGAAATAATTAAAAATAAATACATCAAAGGGAAAAAGGTAGACATAGAACATTTAAAAAGCGAGGGGCATTAGGGAAATAAAGGCAAAAATTAAAAAGTAGCAACACCTAAGTAAGCCAGAGATGCAGAAAGAAAATTTACAAAGCGAAGGCACTACTAAAGACAATAAATCATTAAAAAAAAATACAGTGACCCAAATAAAAGCAGACAGAAAATTTTAAAAGCGAGGTTGATGAAAAAAATAAGGAAAAAATTAATAAATCGTGACAGCCAACTAAAACGGAGCCATAGAAAGAAAATATAAAAAGCAACGGCACAAAAGAAAGAAAACAACAAAGGGAATAAAAGTAGACATAGAAAGAACATTTAAGAAGTGATAGGCATTAGGGAAATAAAGGAAAAAATTATGAAATAGAGACACCAAACTGAAAGAGAGACACGAAAAGAAAATTTTAAAAGTGACCGCACTAAGAAAACACAAGAAATAAATAAAAAAAAAAAGACAGCAAATGGAATAAAAGCAGACAGAAAATTTTAAAAGCAACAGAGATTAAGAAAATGAGAAAAAATTAGAAAGTAGCGACGGCAAACTAAAACAGAGACATAGAAAGAAAATATATAAAGCAAAGAAATTAAGAACAGAGAGGAAAAAAAATAGGGTCAGCAAACTAAATAAATGGAGACATTGAAACAAAATTTTAAAAGTGATGACATAGAGGATAGGCAGGAAGAAATTAAAAACACGAACAGGAAACTGGATAACTGGAGTCAGAGAGAGAAAATTTAGAAAGCAACGGGATACTGGCCGTATGGGTAAGAAGTTAAATATCAGGAGAGGGAGCCACAGGGAAATTACATTGGAAGAGCAACAGGGTACAGAGCACAGGGAGTCACTGAAAAGAGAGATGGGTCATGCTGAATAGAGTCCTAGAAATGCAATTTGCACAAACAATGGGGAAGAAGGCAGCGCGGGAAAAATGAAATAATAGCAGGTGGGGAGCTGGAAATGTAGAAGGCGACGGTGTACAGAACAGTACTGACAAAAGAGCAAAAAGCTTTAGGGAGTCGGGCAGCTGGAAAGGTAGACGGAGGCAGGGACGAGCAAGGAGGTAGGCAGAGGTCTGGAGAAGCACCGCAGGGATGGGCCCTCACACAGGAGACGGGACGCACAACTCACCGCAGCTGCTGGAGACCGGCAGGAGACCTTTACTGCCCCGAGGCTTCTCTCTCTGCCCTTGCCCCTTCCTCCTCCGCAGTGCTGGCTGCCCAACCCTCACCCACCCAAGAGCAGAGGCCCGAGTGCTCCTCTCCCATGAGGCTTCCCAGACTCATGGCAGCTCACACGTGTGGCCAACAGAGGCACCGAGCTCCTGGCACCGTGTGCTGGTGGCATGCTGTGTCGGGGATCGCTAGGAGAGATCCTTCCTCACTGCGGGGATAGGCTGTTCCTTGCCGGAGACAACTGCCTGCGGAAGCCTCTTGTTTTCACTCTTCAGCCGGGTGCTGCAGGCAAGCGTGCCCAGGCAGCCCCCTCCCCAGCTACATCCCCTTAGCATAGCAGGGCCAGCCCCATCCTCAGCCTCACAGGGGCCACAGGGGGCTGCCCTGACCCATCCCCACCTGCAGCCTTTTTAAACCCTTGGCCCAGCCCCATCCTCACTTCATGGGTCCCACCTGGGCTGCCCCAGCCCACAGCTGGAGCCCATCGGGAACAGGGGCCATGGCCCCAGCCCCACATCACATCACATCACATCACATCACATCACATCACATCACCCCTTCCCCTGGACCCAACCACAGCCACTTGCCCAGAGCCCAGCGGCTGGAAACGCATCCAGGAGCACAAAGGAGGCAGCAAAGGTTTGTTTCTTTACACGCATCAAAAATTTCGGCAGTGAGTTGGCTCCAAGTCTCAGAACCCAAAGGCAGCAGGACAGAGGGAAAAGAGGGAAGAAGAAAGCAGGAGGAAGGACAGAGGAAGATAGACAACAGGTATGGGACAGGGAGCCAAAAAATGGGATACAGGGAACAAGAGAGGGATGAGGAATCGCCAACGGGTGATGAGAGAGACAGAAATGGAGTGCAGCAAGGAGGGAGGATGAGGAGATGGAGGAATAAATAAGGGCGGGGCGGGGGGGTCAGAGAGCAGCGGGGAGAGAGGGGAGGAACCGAGCGGAACAACAGAGAGGGACAGAGAATGAGACAGACACAGACAGGAGACAGAGGGACGGTGGGGGTGTCATTTTACAATGATGGAGAACTGGATAGAGCGAGACATGTAGAAAACTACAACAGGGGAACAAAGCAGAAAGATTTATAAAAAAACCACCAACAACAACAAAAAAGACGGACAGGAAGCTGGATAGAGGCAGTCATAGAGAAATTAAAAAGTGACAAACACGCGAAAGAATTAAAAAAGAGAGCACATAAGATGGATAGACTGAGAACTAGAAAGGGAACAGGACAGAGAGGCAGGAAATTTAAATGATTGTTCGAGGAAGCTTTACAGAGGGAGGTTCAAAAGAGAAAATAAAAAGCGATAGGCTACCGGAAACACAGCGAGGAAAAAAATGGACGGGGAACTAGATAAATGGAGATATACAAATAAAATTTTAAAAGCGACAGAGTACACAACAAGAAAGAATTAAAAACAAGGGAAAGGCAATGAGATGAACAGAGGCATAAAAAGAAAATTTTAAAAATGACAGGGTAAGGAAAACAGAAAAAAAATTTAAAATAGGGAGAGGAAACCGAATAAAAGATGAGAAAGAAAAAAATTTCAAAAGTAATGGGATACATAAGAGACAGGAAGAAAAATAAATTAGGGATTGGGAGCTTGATGGAAGTACACATAGAAGGAAACTTGAAAATGGAAAGAGGTACAGGACAGTCAGCAGACAACTAAAAATAGGGACAGCAAACTAGAGCACCGGTACATATAGAAACAAAATTTTAAAAGCCAAGGGATTAAGAGAGGAGAAAAGTAAAAAAAAAATAGAAACAGCGATCTAAACAGAGACATACAAAGAAAATTAATTAAGTGGAGCGCAGGCTGCGGGACAGACAGGAAAGAATTAAATTAACACATTGGATGGGATAAAATTACACATGGAAAAACTAAAAAGTCACATCTTTTAGGAAAGACATGAAAAATCTAAAAAATAAAAAAGGGTGACCAAGACAGAAGCCTATTAAAAAATAATAATAGGGAGTTTGATCAACGTAAATATAGAAAGAAAATTTCAAAACCAACTGGCAAGAGGACAAACAGAAAAAAAAAATAAGAACAGAGACCGCAAACTAGATAAAAGCAGACAGAGAAACAAAATTTTTAAAGCCGAGGAACTAAGACAGGAAAGAATTAAAAAATAGCAACGGCGAACTAAACAGATGAAGACAGAAATTGTAAAAAGCGACCGCACTAAGGAAAGATGAGAAAAAAATTTATAAATAAAGACAGCGAACAGGATAAGGTAGACTGAAAATTTTACAAGCAATGGGGATTAACGCAATAGGAAAAAATTCAAAAACAGCGAACTAAAACGGCAAAGTAGAAAGACAATTTAAAAAGCAAAGGCATGAAGGAAAGACAAGAAATAATTAAGAAAAAGAGCAAAGGGAATAAAAGTAGGCATAGAAAGAACATTAAAAAAGCGAGGAGGATTAGGGAAATAAAGGGGAAAACTGAAAAATAGGGACAGCAAACTATAACGGACACGTAGAAAGAAAATCTTAAAAGCGAGGGCACTAAGGAAAGAGAAGAAATTAAAAAAGGACAGTGAAGGGAATAAAAATAGACATGGAGAGAACATTAAAAAATCGAGAGGGATTAGAGAATTAAAGGGAAAAACTAAAAAATAGGGACATCAAAGTAAAAGATGTAGAAAGAAAATTTAAACATCGAGGGCACTGAGAACAGACAAGAAATTGTTTAAAAAAGAAAAAAACAGCAAAATACAAACAGCGAACGGGATAGAAGTAAAAAAATCCAAAAAGTGACCAGGATTACAGAAATAAAATGAAAAAATATTTTTAAAAGACCAGCAAAATAAAATAGAGATGTAGAAAGACTATTTAAAAAGCGAGGGCACTAAGGAAAGAGAAGAAATAAAAAAAGGACAGTGAAGGGAATAAAAATAGACATAGAGAGAACATTAAAAAATCAAGAGGGATTAGAGATTTAAAGGGAAAAACTAAAAAATAGGGACATCAAAGTAAAAGATGTAGAAAGAAAATTTAAACATCGAGGGCACTGAGAACAGACAAGAAATTGTTAAAAGAAGAAAAAAACAGCAAAATACAAACAGCGAACGGGATAGAAGTAAAAAAATCCAAAAAGTGACCAGGATTACAGAAATAAACTGAAAAAATATTTTAAAAAGGCCAGCAAAATAAAATAGAGTTGTAGAAAGACAATTTAAAAAGCGAAGGCATTAAGGAAAGACAAGAAATAATAAAAAAATAAAGACAGCTAAAAGAATAAAAGTAGACAGGAAATTTTAGAAGCAAATAGGATTAAGGAAATAAAGAAAAAAAATTTAAAATACCACCATTAAACTAAAACAGAGTTTGAAAGAAACAAAATCTAAAAAACGACAGCAAAGAATCGAGAGAAGAAATAATTTTTAAAAGATGGCAAAGGGAAAAAAGTAGGCGTAGAAAGAACTTTTCAAAAGCGAGAAGGATTCGGGAAACAAAGGGAAAAACTAAAAAATAGGGACAGCTAACTAAAAAGGAGATGTGCGTAGAACATACAAAAAGTTACAGTGATAAGTAAACATGAGAAATAATTAAAAAATAGACAAAGACCATAAACAGGATAAAAGTAGACTAGAAAACGTTAACAGTAAAGGTGATTAAAGAAATAAGGAAATGTTTAAACAATAGCAACAGCAAACTAAAAAGATAGACATAGAAAGAAAAATTATAAAGGGAATGCACGAAAGAAAAACAAGAAAAAATAATTAAAAGCTAAGGACAGCGAACGCGATAAAAGTAGATAATATTAAAAGCCAAGGGATCAAGAGAGGAAAGAACTAAAAAATAGCAACAGCAAAATAAAATGCAGACATAGATAGAAAATTTTAAAAGCTATGGCACTAAGGAAAGAGAATAAGTAATTAACAAATAAAGGCATCAAAGGGAATAAAAGTAGGCATGGAAAGAACATTTTAAAACTGAGGAGGATTACGGAAATAAAGGGAAATATTAAAAAATAGGGACAGCAAGCTAAAACAGATGAAGAAAAAAACTTAAAGCAAAGGCACTAAAAAAAGGCAAGAAATACGTAAAAGAAAAGACAGCTAAGTAAAGACCGGGAACACGATAAAACTAGAAAATTTAAAAAATGAAGGGGATTAGGGAAATAAAAGGAAAAAAAATTAAAAATAGCAGCGGCAAACTAAAACAGACATGTAGAAAGAAAATATAAAAAGTGATGGCACAGAAGAAAGGGCTAAAATAATTAAAAAGTAAAAGACAGTGAATGGGATAAACGTAGGCATAGAAAGAAAACTTAAAAAGCAACAATCATTAGGGAAATAGAGGAAAAAAATTCAGAAATAGGGAAAGCAAACAAAAACAGAGACGTAGAAAGAAAATTTTTCAAGTGATGGCACTAAGGAAAGACAAGCAATTAATTAAAAAATAAGGACAGCAAAATAAAGACAGCAAATAGGATAAAAGGAGACAGTAAATTTTAAAAGCAACGGTAATGAAAGAAATGAGAAAAATATTTTAGAATAGCATTGGCAAACTAAAATGGAGACATAAAAAGAATATTTAGAAAGCAGGGGCACTAAGGGAAGACAAGAAATTATTTTTGAGAACTGCAAAGGGAATAAAAGTAAGCACAGAGAGAAGATGAAAAAAATAGGGGCTTAGGGAAATAAAGGGAAAAACTAAAAAATAGGGACCGCATACTAAAAGAGATGTAGAAAGAAAATTTTAAAAGCGAGGTCACTAAGGAAAGAAAAGACAATTTTAAAAAGATAGCAAAGGGAATAAAAGTAGCCATAGAAAGAACAATTAGAAAGCAATGGGTATTAGAGAAATAAAGGAAAAAATTATGCAATGGAAACACTGAACTAAGAGATGAATATTTAAAAAGCGACGGCACTGAGGATAGACGAGAAATTATTGACAGAAAAGACAGCAAAATTAAGACAGCGAACGCGGTAAAAGTAGACAGAAATTTTATAAGTGACGGTGATTACAGGAATAAGGAAAAAATTAAAAAATAGCACCCGCAAACTGAAATGTAGAAAGAAAATCTAAAAAGTCATGGCAAAGAAGCAAGAAAAGAAATAATTTTTAAAAGATAGCAAAGAGAGGAAAAAGTAGGCGTTGAAAGAACTTTTTCAAGTGCGGGGGAAAGGAAAATAAAGGGAAAAACAAAAAAAACAGACAGCGAACTAAAATGGAGATTTATAAAGAATATCTAAAAAGCAAGGATGGTAAGGAAAGACAAGAAATAATTACAAAATCAAGATGGCGAACATAATAAAAGAAGACAGAAAATTTAGGAAGCAAATAGGATGAAGGAAATAAGGAAGAAAGTAAATATTTGCAAACTAAAATGGAGAAGAAGAAATAAAATTTAAAAAGTGATGGCACTGAGGAAAAACAAGAGAAAATAATTAAAAAATTAAGACAGCAAATGAGATAGAAGTAGAAAATTTTAAAAGCAACAGGGATTAAGAAAATAAGGACAAATTAAGAAATAGCGATGGCAAACTATAACAGAAACATAAAAAGAATATGTAAAAAGTGACGGCACTAAGAAAAGAAAAAAAAATTCTTATAAGACAGCGAAGAAAAAAAATAGGCGGAGAAAGGACATTTTAAAAGCAACAGGCATTAGGGAAATACAGGAAAAAACATTAAAAAGGGACAGCAAACTAAAAGAGATCCGAGAAAGAAAATTTAAACAGCAAGGCCGCTACAGGAAGATGAGATATAATTAAGAAATAAAGACAGCAAACTGGATAAATGTAGACAAAAAATTTTAAAAGCAACAGTGATTAAGGAAATAAGGAAAAATTAAAAAGTAACAGCAGCGAACTAAAACAGACGTAGAAAGAAGATCTAAGTAATGAAAGTGATGGCACAGAAGAAAGAGAAGAAATAATTTTTAAAAGACAGCAAAGGGAATAAAAGGAGGCATAGAAAGAAAATTTTAAAAGTAAGGGGGATTAGGGACAAAAAAGAAGTATTAAAAAAATAGGAACAGCAAACTAAAACAGATGCAGAAAAAAATTTAAAAGCGACAGCATTAAGGAAAGACAAGAAATAAAGGTAGGCAATTAAGGACCCCAAATGGGATAAAAGCACACAGAAAATTTTAAAAGCAACAGCAATTAAGGAAATAGAATTGGTTAAAGTAGACATGGAAAGAAAATGTAAAAAGCAACAGGGTACATGACAGCCATTAAAAAATTAAAAAACAGTGATACGCACCTTAATATAAGTAGACAGAAGGAAAAATTTAAAATTGATTAGGTACAGGACAGAGAGGAAAAAATTAAAAAATAGCTACAGTGAAGTAAAACTGAGAAACAGAAAGGAAATTTAGTAACGACAGCGTACAGGACATAGAGGAAAAAATTGAAAAATAAAGATAGCGAACTGGATAAAAGTAGAAATTAGAAATTTTGAAAAGGGACGGGGTAGGTGACAGACAGGAAATACTTACAAAATAACCATTGACAGCTTCAGAAATGTAGACGCAAGGTTGTGGTTTAACCCTGGCTGGGAACTGAGCATCATACAGCTGCCCGCTCGTTCCGCCACAGCGGAATGGGGAGACAATCGAAAGGATAAATGTGAGAAAGAAACGCAAGAGTTGATATAAAAACAGTTTAAGAATTAAGAAGAAATTGTTTAAAAAATGTAAGGGGGGGGGGAACAAACAACAAAAAGAGAGGAAAATAAAACCCGAGACAAACAAGCGATGCAAATGAAAAAAATTGCTCACCACTGACAGACGGATGCCCGGCCGGTCCCCAGCAGCGCCCCCCCGCAAACCTCCACCCCCAGTTTTATTGCTACGCGTGACGTCATAGGGTCTGGAATATCCCTTCGTTCAGGTGGGGTCAGCTGTCCCCTCCCACCTTCTTGTGCACCTCCAGCCTGCTCGCTGGCAGGGCGGGGCGAGGAGCAGAACAGCCCCCGAGCTGCGTAAGCAACGCTCAGCAATAACTGCCGTGTCCCTGTGTTAACAACGCTGTTGTCGGCACAAATCCAAAACGTAGCCCCGTACCAGCTACTGTGAAGAAAACTAATGCTATCCCATCCAAAACCACCACGTGCAGAAATAAAATTTAAAAAGTTGTGGTGTGGGAAACACGGAAAAAAATTTTTAAATGGGGACAGAAAACTAGAAAAACGGAGCCATAGAAAGAAAATTTAAAAAGCGTCGGGGAACAGATAAGACAGCAAACATAATAAATGTTGACATAGGAAAAAATTTATTAAGCGATGGCATTAAGACAAGAAAAAAATAAATAATAAGGATAGGGTAAAAAATAGAGACAGACATGGAAATATGATTTTTAAAGTGACAGGGTACACATCAGACAAGAATAAATCAAAAAATAGGGATAGGGAGCTTGATAAAAACACACATAGACTGAAAATCGAAAAAGCGATGGGGTTTAGGACAGGCAGGAAAAAATTGAAAAATAAATACAGTCATTTGGTTAAAGCAGACATAGAAAGAAAATTTTAAAAGCGACTGGGTAAAGGACAAGCATGAAAAAAACCTTAAAATGGGAACAGAACTGGATTAAAATCGACAGAAAATTTAAAAAGCAAAGGCATTAAGGAACAACAAGAAAAAAATTTAAAACAAGGGTAGGGCGATAGAGAGAGACATAGGAAGAAAATTACAAAAGCAGAGGCATTAAGGAACAACAAGAAAAAGTTACAAAATAAGAATAAGGAGAAAAGTACAGAGAGACACACAAAGAAAATTTCAAAAGCAACAGGGTACAGGATAGACAAACTAAAACGTCAGACAGAAAATTCATTAAAGTAGACACAGAAAGAAAATTTTAAAAGCGACAAGTATAGGAGACACAGGAAAACATAAAAAATAGGGACAGCAAAACGGATAAACTGTGACACAGAAAGAAAATTTAAAATGCAACCGCTTTAAGGAAAGACAAGAATAAATTTAAAAATAAGAATGGGGAAAAAATAGACACACACATAAAAGTAAATTTAGAAAGCAACAGGGAACATGACACGGCACAGAATTAAAAAATACGGATAGGGAGCCTGATAAAAGACACAGAAAGAAAATTGAAGAAGCGATACAGTACAGGACAGATCGGAGAGATTTAGAAGATGAAGACAGTCAACTGCAGAAAAGTAGTCATAGACACAAAATTTAAAATTGACAGACTATAGTATAGACAGGAAAAAATTAAAAAACGACAGGAAACTAAATAAATGGAGGTATAGAAAGAAAATTTTTAAAGCAACTGGGAACAGGGCAGGGAGGGAAGAATTAAAAAATAGGGACAGGGAATCAGATAGAGGGAGACATAGAAAGAAATTTTTCAAAGCGACAGGCTACAAGAAACACAGAAAAGAATTAAAAAGTAGGAACAGGGATGAGAATAGAAGGAAATATTGAAAGAAAATTTAAAAAGTGAGAAGATATTCAGAAGAAAGAGACGAATTAAAATTTAGGGAAAAGGAACCCGAAAAAGGGAATTATTAAAAGAGAAACTAAATAGCAGTGGGGTACAAGAAATATAAGGAATAATTAAAAAATCAAGACGGGCCGGATAGAGAGATATGTAGAAGGAATTTTAAAAAGCAACCGAGTACAAGAAACATAGACAAGAATTAAAACATAGGGACAGGGAGATGGATAGAGGACAACGTAAAAAAAGAACTAAAACGGCAATTGGGTACAAGAAACAAAGGAATATTAAAAAAACAGGGACAGGGAGATGGATAGAGGACAAAGTAGAAAAAAAACTTAAACGGTGATTGGGTCCAAGAAACACAGGAATATTAAGAAAACAGGGACAGGGAGATGGATAGAAGGAACCACAATGAGAAAATATTAAAAGCAATGAGGTACAAGAAACACAGGAAACAATTAAAAAATAGGGACAGGGAGATGGATAGAAGGAAACATAGAAAGAAAATTTTAAAAGCAATTAAGTACAGGATAGAGGGGGGAATTAAAAAATAGCGACAGGGTGCCAGAGAGAGGGAAACGTACAAAGAGAAATTAAAATGTAACGGGATATAGAAAACATAGGAAAACCTTAAAAAATAAGGAGAGGGAGACACAGAGAGGGAAACATAGAAACAAATTAATAGGTGAAGCGGTACAGGGCAGAGTTGGCAGAAGAGTAACAAGTTTTGGGGAGCCGGACAGGTAGGTGGGCCGGCAGAGAGGGAGACAGAAGCAGGGACGGGCAGGGAGGCAGGCAGAGACCTAGGGAAGGGCGGCAGAGATGGACCGGGACGCGCGAGAGAGGAAGCGCGACTCGCCGCAGCTCCCGGCACCGGTGCGAGACCTCCGCCGCCCCGACGCTTTTCTCTCTGCCTCGGCGGCAGGCGCCTCGACGCTCCAGCACCGCGAGCCTTCCCAGCGGCTCGCACGTGCGGCCGACGGAGGAACCGAGCTCCCAGCACCGTGTGCCGGTGGTGCGCTCTGTCGGGGACGGCTTGGAGGGATCCTTCCTCGCCACGGGCACCGGCCGTTCCGTGCTGCAGGCAGCTGCCGGTGGGACCTTCTCGGATTCCAACCTCAGGCAGCTCACCTTCTTCAGCTCCCTCAGACAGGCATGCCTGGGCAGACGCTTCCCTGGCTAAAGGGAGGAATTAAAAAATAGGGATAGTGAGCCAGATAGAGGGAGACATAGAAATAAAACTTAAAAAGTGACGGGGTACAGGACAGGTAGGAAAACATTAAGAAATAAAGACAGGGAGACGAAGGAGGGATACATAGAAGGAGAAACTAGAAAGCGGCAGGTAAAGGGAAACATAGGAAAAACTTTTAAAATAGGGATGGGAAGGAAGATAGTGGGAGAAATAGGAAGACCTTTCAAAAAGCGACAGAATACAATTCACACAGGTGAGAATTAAAAAAATAAGGCTGGCAAGAGACAAAGAGATATATGTATAAATGAAATTTTTAAGATGATGGGATAAAGGAAAGAGCGAGAAGAAATAAAAAATAGGAAAAGGGAGCCAAATACAGGGAGGCGTAGAAAGAAATTTTGAAAAGCTATGGGGTACAGAGCGGAGGCAGGTATTTATGAAAAAACAGAGTCAGGGAGCCAGATACTGGTAGGTAGAGAAATGAAATTTAAAAAGTAATTGGGGTACAAAGCAAAGCAGAAAAACTAAAAAAAAAAAATGGAGACGGAGCTGGTTCGAGAGAGACATAGAAACAGTTTAAAAGGCAAGAGGGTACTGGGCAGAGTTGGAAGAACAATAACAAGTTTGGAGGAGCCATACAGGTAGATGGGCGGGCAGAGAGGGAGATGGAGGAAGGAGGCAGGCAGACATCTGGAGAAGGGTGGCAGAGATGGGCCAGGATGCAGAGGGGAGGACACGCAACTTACCGCAGCTCCCGGTGCCGGCAGGAGACCTTCACTGCCCCGACGCTTACCTCTCTGCATCTGCCCCTTCCTCCTCTGCAGTGCCGCCAGCCCCACCCTCACCCGTTCTGCAGCACGCAGCGGACGCCCAGATGCTCCTCATCCGCAAGGCTTCCTCGACACACGGTGGCTCACGCACGTAGCGGAGACAACGAGCTTCCAGCACCACGTGCTGGCGTCCGCTCTGTCGAGGGCGGCTTGGCGAGATCCTTTCTCACCGCCGGCCATTCATTGCTGGAGGCAGCTGCCTCTGGGACCCCCTCGGATTCCCTCCGCAGCCAGTTTTCCCTTCATCGGCTCCCTTGGGCAGGCGTGCCCAGGCAGCCCCCTTTACAGCGAGAGCCCCTTAGCCCAGCCCATTCTCGGCCTCACTGGCCACACCTAGGCTGCCCCAGCCCCAGCTGGAGCCCATCGGGAGCAGGGGCCATTGGCAAAGTGCCACAGCACATCGCCCTCTCCCCTGCCCCTGTCCACAGCCACGAGCCCTGCCCCAGGGGCTGCAAACATATCCAGGGGCACAGAGAAGGCCAGGAAAAGCTTATTCATTAATGCACGTAAGAAATCCCAGCAGTGAATTGGCTGCAAGGCTTGGTGTGCAAATGCAGCGGGAAAGAGGAAGAAAAGGGAAGAGAAAAGCAGGAGGAAGGACAGAAGAACATAGAGAAGAGGTGTGGTACAGGGAGCCAGAAAACAGGACACTGCGAAAAAGAGAGGGGTGGGGAGTAGGACAATTGTGTAGAGAGAGGAGAGCAGAGAGATTGCAGAAAACAACAGGGACAGAGAGGGAGGAAAAAATAAGAGAGACGGGGAGCGGGAGAGAGAGGCGGAAGGAACCAGCGGGACAAAACAGAGACAAGACAAGGGACGGGGAAAAATTCTAAAGTGAGAGGGAAAAAAAACATAAGCAAGAAATAAAAAATAGAAACAGGGAGCCAGACAAAGGTAGACGTGGAAAGAAACTTTCAAAAAGCAACTGGGTACAAGAAAGATAGGCAAGAACTAACAAATAGGGGCAGGGAGATGTAGAAAGAAAGTGCAGAAAGCAACAGGATACAGGACAGAAAAGGAAGAATTAAGAATTATAAACAAGGAAATGGATAGAGGGAGTCGTAGAAAGAAAATTTAGAAAGCGATAGTGTGCAGGAAACCAGCAAGAAATTAAAATTAGGTCAGGGAGACTGAGAGAGGGAAAGGTAGCAAGAAAATTTAAAAAGCGACTGCGTTGGAGAAACATACGCAAGAATTAAAAAGATAGGGATGGAGAGGTTAAAAGAAAGTTTCAAGAGCGATGGGGTACAAGAAACATAGGGAAGAATTAAAAAATAGGGACACAGACGCTGATATAAGAAAACTGTGGTGGGTTGACCGTGGCTGGCCGCCTGCCAAACCGCTCTATCGCTCCCCCTCCTCAACAAGACAGGGGAAGAAAATACGACAAAAAAGCTTGTAGGTTGAGATAAGGACAAAGAGATCGTTCACCAATTACTAGCACAGGCAGAACAGACTCGACTTGGGGAAATTAATTTAATTTATTGTCAATCAAAATCAGAGTAGGATAAAGAGAAATAAGAACATCTAAAAAACACCTTCCCCCCACTCTATTCTTTTTTCCTAAGCTCATCTTCGCTCTCGACTTCTCTACATCCTCCCCCCGAGCAATGCAGAGGGACAGGGAGCGAGGGTTGCGAGCAGTTCATCGCACGTCATCTCTGCCACTCCTTCCTCCTCACGCTCTTTTTCTGCTCCAGCATGGGGTCCGTCCCACGGGGCCACAAGTGCTGATAGAAGCCCATTCCAGCGCTAGCTCTCCACAGAGTCACAGCTTCCTTCAGGCACATCCACCCGCTGCGGCGTGGGGTCCTCCACGGGCTGCAGGAGAACAACCTGCGTCACTGCGTTCTTCGACCTCAGGCTGCAGGGGAATCTCTGCTCCGGTGCCTGGAGTACCTCCTCCCCCTCCTTCACTGACCTTGATGTCTGCAGGGCTCTTAAACACTCACATTTCCTCCATCGCAGCTTCTGCACAGCATTTTTTAGCCCTTCTTAAACGTCCATCACAGAGGCGTTACCAGCATTGCTGATGGGCTCAGCTTCGATCGGCAGCAGATCCGTCTCAAAGACGGAACTGGCTGTGCCCAACATGAGGGCGACTCCTGGTCCCTTCTCACAGAACCCACCCTTGCAGCCCCTGCCCCGCTCCAGCTAACAAAACCTTACTGCGTAAACCCAATACAACAGCGATTGGCTACAGGGCAGAGAAGGGGGATTGAAAAATAGGGAAAGGGACCCACAGAGAGAGAGGCACAGAGAAAAAAAATTAGCGATGGGCTACAGGCCCAAGAGGAGGAAATGACAGGGAACCAGACTGAGAGAGATGAAGAAAAACAAAGAATAGTGATGGGCCACAGGGCAGAGAGGGAGGATTTAAAAAAGGTGACTGTGATATGGACAGAGATAAACAGAAATACCAAAAAAACTCGATGAGCTGAAGGGGAGAGACAGAGGAATTAAAGAATAGGGACAGGGAGCCAAACAGAGAAAGAACGATACAGACAAAAATGGGCCATGGGACAGAGAGGGAAGAAATGAAAACATAGGAACAAGAGAATCTAAGAAAGGAAAAATGTATCTAGAATACAGGGCAGAGAGAGGGGAATTAAAAAATAGGGACATGGAGACAGACGGAGGTGGGGGGGTAGGAACTGTGAAGGGCCAACGGGCAGACGGGGAGAAATTTAAGAAATTGGGATAGGAAGACAGATAGATAGAGGGAGAAAGACAAAACTAGTGATTGACTGCAGGACAGAGACAGAGGATGAAAAAGAGGGACAAGGAACAGGATAGAAGCACAGAGAAAAAAAGAAACCGGAAAAGTATAATGATAGATAAAAACGGGGACTTGGAGAACGAGAGAGGGAGAGGTGCAGAGAAGAAAAAAAAAATGACCGCAGTAAGAGAAAGAGAACGGGGGGGCAGGGAGGGACCGGGATGCAGAAGAGGAACTACACGGCCTCGAGGCTCCAGGACTCACCGCAGCTCCCGCTCTCAGAGCTGCTGGAGAATTTCACAGTTCAGACGCATCTTCGTCTCTCCCTCTCTGTCTCCTTCCTCCTCCGTAGCTGCGGTCGCTTGACTGTCATCCACCTGAGAGAATAAATCAGTGTCTCACAGCTCTTACAATACGAGGCTTACCAGATACATAGCCTCACACGCGCACACTCTGCGTGGCTGTAGCGTGCTTTCGGTTACGCGTAAAGACGTACCGTGCGGTGCACGTTGGTGATCGGATCTGCCGAGGACTATGCTAAAAGGGATCCTCCCTCACCTGATGAGGCAGGCTGGCTCCTGCCTGCAGCTGGAGGCAGCTGCCGGCTGGATCCTCTTTACTTTATTCTTCAGCTGCTTTACCTTTTTCTGGCCTCTCCAGCTTCAGCCACAGCAGCTCCTGCCCACACCCAGTAAGCGTCCAGCTGTCCCTTTTCGCCCATGCCGCTAAGGGAATGAGGCCAAAGGCGACCCACGCAAACCTGAGCCAGACGCAATCAACAACATCCCCGGAGAGGAACCAACGACCGAGTCCTCCGTGCTGCCTCTGGGAGAGGGAAAGAGCAAGCAACCGTTATCCACAGTGATGACTGTAGCTCTCCTCAGGCAGGAACCCCTCCTTCTGCAGGAGCTCCTGGAGACACCGCTCTTTCCCCGAACTGATGCTAACGGCACCTGCATTTATGGAGAATAAAGCATATTCAAGGGTCAGCTTGCTGCCGTGACGACAGGGTTTGGGGGCAGTCTGTGGCTACGGGACAGGCTTCAAGGGAGGTGCTGGAGCTGGAGACAGCTGCAGGGGGTAAGCAGGGCTGGAGGAGTTTTCTTGAGTTGGGGAAGCACCCAGCACCTTTTCCAGGGGGTGGGAAGGCCTCCAGGTACCCAGAGGGGTGGGGGCAGCCATCTCCTGCGCCTCTTCCTGCTTCCTCTCCACCGGCTCTCAGAAAATCCCTGGAAGCAGCCCTGAGGGGGCCTGACTCCAACTGACCATCAGCCTGTTGCACCGGCGCGTCGGAAACGCGCGGCTCGTCGGCACGCTCAGGCACGCATGCCCCGGCAGCACCATCCCCTGGGGCTACAGCCCTTTGACATAGAGGGGCCATCACCATCAGCCTCACTGGCCCCCCCT
>NW_027441626.1:0-63091 GCF_964195595.1 Calonectris borealis
CCCCTGCCAACCTCCCCCCTAGTTTTATTACATGACATCATACGGTCTGGAATATCCCTTGGGTCAGGTGGGGTCAGCTGTCCCAGCGGTGCCCCCTCCCAAACCCTCGCGCACCCCTAGCCTGCTCGCTCAGCAGGAACTAACGCAGCCCTGCGTCATCAACGCCCTTTTCAGCACAAATCCAAAACGCAGGAGGAGGGAGAGTGGGGTGGGAGTGGGGTGCAGGGGAGCGGGAGGGGGGTGCCACAGTTTGAACGGGGGGCAACGGGCAGGTTGGCGGGGTAGGCAGCACCCCAGGGGTCCGGGGAGAGGGGTTACGGGGAGGCAGCGCGGAACACGGGGGGGTGGGGAGGAGGGAGAGGAGAGAGGAGGGCAGTGCGGGCACGAGGCAGGAGGGCAGGGGATACGGGGGGCGCGTCATGGGGAAAACCTCGCACGGGGGAAAAACCTTGCATGGGAAAGGGGGGGCGGACACTGGGAGGGGCGTGTGTGGGTAGAGACATGCGTGGGGGGACATGCGTGGGGATGACCTACACCAGGGGGTCCACCCAGGACCACCCACAGCAGATAACTCACCTGGGATAATCCGCAACAGATAATCCGTTCCCGATAACTGACCCTCACTGGATAACCCACACTGGATAACCACGAGCGATGCCCCTCAAATGGCTGGTGTTTCACCCCAAATCTTCCCCAAATTGGGGGGTTTTTTGCTTTTCTATAATATAAAAATTGGGTTTTTTTCCTTTTCCAAAACATTCCTTTTGGAGGTTTTTCAATGCTTTTTCACAACAAAAGTTGGTGATTTTTGCTTTTGGTTTTATGCGTGAAAATGGGGTTTTTTTTTTTGCTTTCCAGCTGCCCAAATCCAGGTGGATTTGGCTTTCCCAGGAGCTCCAAGTTGGGTATTTTTCCCCCTATATATATATATATATATATTTTTAGTGAATCTATTTATGTTTCACTTATACCCCCCTATTTCCCACTTATTATATATAATACCTGTTCAGACTATGTATCCGTTGACTTAAATATTTTGACACTGAATGTCTTTATAGACTTCTCTATTTACACTTACATATATTTACACCTCTATCTTTATAGACTTAGGTATCTATTTAGGCTTAGATATCTATTTACACTTATATATAATCTCTTAGATCACATATAATATCTATTTAGACTCTCTATGTAACACGTAGTAAGTGTAGATAGCGATATCTATTCAGACTTTTTTCTATTTTAAATTCCTTCATACATAAAATATATCATCCTTTTTGCATTTGAAAGTCCTTTATTTTTTAATTTATATGTACGCGAGTTATTTTTGTATTTTAAAACCCTATACACGTCTTTCGAATTTTTGTATACTCTAAAATAATACTCTAATATAATACTCTAATATAATACGGCAGATATAGGTTCTTATTTTGAAATCCTTCTATACACATAAATGAATATTATTTTTCAATATATATAACAATGAGAGATTTTTCTCTATTTCAAGGCCTCACAGATATATTTACAGTTTTTAAAATTTTTTTTTTAAACGCCCCCCCCCGTGAATTTTCAGGCATTTTTGGGCCGTGACCCCCTTCCTGGGGGACCCGCCCCATGTCCCCCCCATTCCCCACTCACCTGCTCCTCCACAGCATCATCACCCGCCCGGTGATGTTGGGGTGCCCCAAATGACATCATCACCCTCCCAGGCCCCCCAACCCCCCTTTTTATTCAGCCCCAAAAAAGGCACAAAGTGAGGCACAAAAAGGCACAAAAGGCACAAAAAAAGGCACAAACCGGCCACACATGACAGAAGACACAGATGTTGCCCTGAGGAAGGAGAGACACTTATTTTAGCGGTACAAGGAGGGAATTCACATGGTTCGTCCCCCACCCAACCCCCCCCCAGGCTTCACCTTGAGCTCCTGGCCGAGGTTATGGAGATGTCGCCGCTCCATCTCCAGGCCATGGAGCTGTTCCTCCTACTGCCCCAGCCGCTGCTCCTGGGCAGCTGCCGGCGCCCACAGCTTGGCCGCCTGTGCTGCCTGCCGCTGCACCGTCTCCTCCGCCAGCTTCAGCTGCGCCTGCCAGGAGGGAAACAGCAGCAGTTGCAGTGGGGGAGGTAAAAAACAGCCCCAGTAAGGGGGGAAACCAGCCCCGGATGTAGCATGGGGCAAAAACTGAACCTGGTGAGGGGGAAAAAATGAGCCCCCGTAATGGCAGGGGGAGAAAAGCAACCCCACCAGGGTGGAAAATCAGCCTTGATGGGGGAGAAAACCAGCCCTGGTTGAAGGGGCAGGGGCAAAAAACAGCCCTGGCAGGGTGGAACACCCCAAAGCCCCGGGGGGGGCTCACGGGGGACCCCAAAAGTCAAGGGGGAATAGCAGCAGTGGGGGGTGAAATTAATGGGCAGAAGAACATAGAGTGTGTCCCCAAAACTGGGAGGTCCCCAAAACCCCAGGGACCCCAAAAACCAAGGGGAAGCGGTTGGGGAAGAGGAGCAAAAACGGGAAGGGAGGAATAAAATCAACGTGGGGAAGAGATGGGGGGAATCCTTGAAACTTGGAGCAACACCAAAACCCCAGGGGGGTCCCCAAAACCCCAGGGGGGGTCGCTGCCCCCTGAGGGAAACCAGAAAGCCAAAGAGAAGCAGTGGGATGGAGGAGTGGAAACGGGGCAGCGTGGAGCATGAAATCAAGGGGGGAGGAAGTGGTCAGGGTCCCCCAAAACTGGAGGGGCAGGAGGGGGCGGCAAAACCCCAGGGGTGTCCCCCAAAAACCTGGAGGGCATCACTGACCCATGGCGGGACCCCCAAAATTCAAGGGAAAGCAGCAGGAGGCAGGAGCAGGAATGGGGCAGTAGGGGGTAAAATCAAGGAGGAGGGGAGATGGAGGGGTCGCCAAAACCTTGGGGATCAGGAGGGGATGCCAAAATCCAAGCAGAAGCAGTGGGAAGGACAAGTGGAAATGAGGCGGGGAGAAAGAAATCCATGGGGAATCCCCCAAAATCTGGGGGGGGCTCAACATACCCCAGGGGCCCCCAAAATGCCCCCATCAGGACCCAAACAGTCGGGGGGGGGCGGGGGGGGGCCTTGAAACAGGTAACAGAGATTTAGGGGCCACTGGTGGGAAGGGGGGTCTCCCTGGAAGTGAGGGGACCCCAAAATGGCCCCAGGGTGGCTCAAAATGGCGAGGGGAAAAGCTCCTGGGGAGGCCCTGAAATCGCTCCTGGGGGGCTGTGAAACCCCCCGGGGGGTCCAAGCTTAGAGGGGAGCCCCAAACCTGGCAAGGGGCAGGGCTTAGACCCAGGAGGCGGGCTCTAGACCTGAAAGGGGTGTGGCTAGAGCCAGCCCCCCTCCCCAAGCCAACTCGTGGGGAGGATCTCCGGGTCCTGTTTAGGGTTGAGGGGGTAAAAATCTTAGGCGGGGGAGGGACTGGGGGGTGCGGGGGAGGGACTGGAGGAACGCAGGCATTCAGGGGGGATGAGGGGGGTGGGGGAGCAGTACCTCTTGTAGTAGATAGATATCAGTGCGCCCACACGAGGTCCCAGATTTCCATACCACCTTCTGCCACTTCCAGCCCGGTCCCAGGACAGGGCAGTCCTGCCAGCCCTCTGCCACGCTGCCCGGGGGAGCTACTGCGGAGGGGATGAGCAGCTCCCCAAAACCCCCCAAAACACCTACTCCCGCCCACCCAAAGCTACTGCGAGGGATGCAGGCAGCGCCCGAAGCCACACCGCCTGCCCGCAGGCCCGCCCCGAGCACCCCCAGCCACGCCCCCACCTCGTAACCCCGCCCCAAACACCCAAAGTCACGCCCCCCCCCCCAAGGACCCGTACTCCCGCTCCACGCAGGTGGCGCTGAAGCCCTGCCCCCTTTCCCCACACCACGCCCCCAAGCTCCGCCAGGCGCGCGGCCAGCGCGGCTCCTCCTCCCCACCAGTCCCCCACAAAATACTGCCCCTCCGCCACGCCAACCCCCGCCAACTGCCCGCACCCACATGGATTCCCCCAGCCGCCCCTCCCCCGCCCCGGTCACGCGTGAACTTCACCTCCCCCTCACTAACTACCCTCTCCCCCCCCACATCCACCCCCAAACTGCCCCTTTCCCCTCACAAACACCACCCCCCCTACCCAACTGCCCCTTCCCTCACACACATGGACTCTTAAACAGCCCCCTCGCCCCTCGGACACCCCCAAACTGTCCCTCCCTCACACGAACACCCTCCACAAACTGCCCCTGACCCACAAAAACACCCCGCCCAGGGGCCTGCATCCTGCCCCAGGCCCACTCCCCGGCCCCCTAATGCACACAGCTCCCCCCGGCCCCACTGCCCAGCCCCTCTAGGGCACACAGCCCTCACGCCCCCCCAGCCCCACTCCCCAGATGCTCACAGCCCCTCCCCTGCCTGGAGCCCCCCAGTACCGCTCCCCGGGGCCTGCAGGACCGCCCCCCGCCCCACTGAAATACCCTCCGCAGCCAATCACTTCGTGGGGCGGGGAGCGAGAGAGCGGCTCTGCGGTGTGAAGCTCCCTGCCGAGTTCAACCACAACCGTCAGCTCCCCCTGCACCGATTTCCGTGAATGCAGTTTCTGAGGCTTTAAACTGACGTCGAAGTGAGGCCCAGCAGCGGCCCCCCGGCCAACCTCCCCCCGAGTTTTACTACATGACGTCATACGGTCTGGAACATCCCCTGGGTCAGGTGGGCTCAGCTCTCCCAGCGGTGCCCCCTCCCAAACCCCCGCGCACCCCCGGGCTGCTCGCCGGCAGGGCGGGGCGAGGAGCAGAACAGCCCCCGGCGCTGCGCAGGCGCTGCTCAGCAGGAACTGACGGAGCCCTGCGTCATCAAGGCCGTTTGCAGCACAAACCCAAAACGCAGGAGGAGGGAGAGTGGGGCGGGAGTGGGGTGCAGGGGAAAGCCTCGCGGGGGAGAGGGGGGCAGGCGTGGGGAGCGGCATGCTCGGGGATGACCTACGCCGGGGGCTCCACCCGGGACAATGCACACAGATAACTCACCTGGGACAAACCGCAACCGATGATCCGCTCCGGGTAACTGACCCTCACGGGATAATCCACACCGGATAACCCCCAGCGATGCCCCTCAAACCGCTGGTGTCTCACCCCAAATTGGGAGGTTTTTTGCCTTTCCATAGTATGAAAATTGGGGTTTTTTTCTTTTCCAAAATATTCAACTTGGAGGTTTTTCGGCGCTTTTCCGCAACATAAAAATTGGTGATTTTTTGCTTTTAGTTTTGTGCATGAAAATGAGGACTTTTTTTTTTGCTTTCCGGCTGCACAAGGGAGCTTTCCGGCTGCACAAGGGAGCAAATCCAGGTGGATTTGGCTTTCCCGGGAGCTCCAAGTTGGGTATTTTTCCCCCAAAATTGTGATTTGTTTTTTGTTCCCCCACCCCCGGACCCACCCTTGCAGACCCTGATTCAGGGGTTTGGGGGTATTTTTATGCCACAGTGTCAGGTCCCGCTCTGGGCGTGCACAGCCCCGCAGGGGAAAGTCCCCATTGGGGGAACTGGCCCCAAATCAGGATGGGAAAAGGCGGTAAAGGCGAAGGGGAAAGGGGCAGCTTTTGAAAGCGCTTTTATATCTTCAATGAGAGGTATTGGGGGGGGGGGGGGGGGCAGCAGGTGGTGTCAATTCTTTACATCCTTTCTATAAACAGGGTTTCTTTGCATGTTAAAAACCTTATCTATCATAGACATTTACACTTACGTATCTATTTACACATACATATACATGTATTTAGGGAACACATTTATGTCTCACTTCCCCCTCCCCCCCCCCCCCGTTTCCCACTTACTACATGCAATACCTATTCAGACTATATATCTGTTTAGACTTATGTATTTTGACACTTAAATATCTTTATAGACTTCTCTATTTACACTTACATATATTTACACCTGTGTCTTTATAGACTTAGATATCCGTTTACACTTGTATCTATTTAGACTTAGATATCTATTTACATTTATATATAACTTCTTATATCACATATAATATCTATTTAGACTTACTATGTAACAGGTAGTAAGTGTAGATAGCTCTATCCGTTCAGACTTTTTTCTATTTTAAATTCCTTCATATACAAAATATATCATCCTTTTTGCATTTTAAAGTCCTTTGTTTTTTAATTTATATGTACGCGAGTTATTTTTGTATTTTAAAACCCTATATACGTCTACTTAGAATTTTTTTATACGCTAAAATCCTTTATACAACATAGTAGATATAGGTTCTTATTTTGAAATTCTTTTCTGTATATAAATGAATATTATTTTTCAATATACATAAAAATCAGAGATTTTTCTCTATTTCAACGCCTCACACACATATTTACAGTTTTAAATTTTTTTTTTAAACGCCCCCACCCCCCCCCATTAATTTTCAGGCATTTTTGGGCTGTGACCCCCTTTCGGGGGGGGGGGGGGGGGGGACACGACACCCCCCCATAACCCCTCCATTCCCCACTCACCTGCTCCTCCACGGCATCATCACCCCCCCGGTGATGTTGGGGTGCCCCAAATGACATCATCACCCCCCCAGGCCCCCCAACCCCCCCTTTTTATTCAGCCCCAAAAAAGGCACAAAATGAGGGGAACGGCCCCAACCGGCAGCTCGTTACTTTAATAATGCCATTTACGGATGTACGCACGCACCCCCGCCAAAAAGGGGGGCTCTGCTAGATAGATAAAGGAGGGGCGGCCCCCCAAACGGTTGCAGCCCCCCCCAGCCCCTGTCCCGCAGGCTGGCAGCTGGCCCCTTACCCTCAGCACGCCTAACGACCGGCAGGCAAACCTGGGCCGGGGGTCTCTCTTGAGCACCACGGGACACTTACAGCGAGGCATCTGAAAAACAAAAATCCCAACTGGCATTTCAGCATATTAAAAAAACAGCACCGAAGGCAGCAGAGGAATTCGGTCAGGATAAGGGAGAGGGTAGCAGTCGAGCTAAAGGAGGGTGCCAGGCAAACGGGTCAGCTCGAAATACAACGCGGCCTTTAAAAGCTCGAGCGATTCGAACGCTTAAAATCAGCGTGAAGACTAATTGACGCGATTTTGAACACGTTCTTAGCAGAGAAGTAAACGCTCTCGCTGGTGCTGGAAAACGTCTCGTCCCTTCCTTACCGCACCGCTGCCGGGAGATAACCCCGTGAGGCTGCAGGACAAGGGCGCGCCGTAATCAGCATCTACGCTCACGGATCCACCACCACAGCTCCAGCCCTTGCGCTGCTGCTGCTGCTGCTGCTGCTGCGCATCTTGCTTGCTTGGTCAATAAAGCTGAAAGTGAAGTGTAAAACTTGGAAGAGTAAAATGAAAAAGAAAGAACAAATCTCAGCAATTCATTTTATGCTAAAAAGGTGCGTGTACGTTTACATACGTACAAGAAGACGACTTATACTATAAAAATATTTGATTTTCCTTTTGCGTTAATTGAAATCGCAGAGCTGTGAATTCATACCGTTAAATTATCTACCTCCAAAATACACAGCTATCGTTTGACCAGGGGTTTTGCGTGTGTGACATGACTAGGAGGGACGCCTGGCCAGCTGCGCCGAGACCGATGCTACCGAACTGCCGGGGAAACGCGCCATTGAAAGCGAGACAGAAATAAAGTACTTCAGAGCACTCTGTCAAAAGATCGGGAAAAAAACCCGTAACGTTCAGTTGCCTCTCTTTTTAAACGTTTAGAGCAACTACCCAACTGCTTAAGTACACCTAATAAATTATACGCTACAGCTGTTTGGCAGTTGCAGTTTAAACAATGCAAGTCAGTTTGGAAATTATACAATTTTAACTTTCTTTTTTAAATTTCATTTACGATAGAAAAATCAGTGAGATACGAGATCTCCCACATGGTTTTACATTTTTGGGGGCGGGGGGGAGGGGGGGGGCAGGCGGTGGGGAATATCAAATCCCCGGTGCTGCAATACATAAGGCTACCAAAAAGGATTGGCAGATTTGCTACTGCTGTTGGCTGTACCCAAGCATGCGGAGGAACGCGTTTTTACGGCATCTCGACTGTTACACCGGAGAACCAAAGACCAGCGATACATCGACTACTGGAAGGCGTGCTGCGCTTGGGTCTTTGCAAGGAAATCGACTTCCTACTTTTTTTTTTCCAGAGAGAGTGAAAAGTCTCGTTGCGGATGACTTCTACTGCCAAGTACATCACCTCTGAAGATCCATTCTGATGGGAAGTTCATAAAAGGCAACTCCTTTGAATGAGAAAGATTTCCATTCTGGAAAATCTCTTTCCAACTGAAGTCAAAATTACACACTGTAGGTCAAGGAAAAAGGACATCATAGAAGCAGTAAAACACATCAGGACTCTCTGTCGCTAGTTACGAGGCTGCCAACGCTCCTTGGGAAAGCCTGGAAAACGCACCGAAGCGACGCCGATTTGTCCCGTTTTGTCCACGTCTCTTCTTTGACCTTGACTGCTTTTAGCACCGATGCTAGTATCTCAGTAAGGTTTTCGAGTACTACTGTAAGGTATTTTAAACACTTACTGACTGAAAAAGCATAAAGCTTTTATCGTGAAAACCACGTCTGTTTCTCCCGAACATCCAAACTCTTACAAACGGTTCCTTTCCTCTTCTAGGCCAACATTATTTTCACAGTACCCTTTAATAGTAAGCCCACAGAAACCGAAGACTGTGCTGTCAGGAAGAGAAAATAGACGGAGGGAAGCAAGCTTTGCATAGGCGTACCACGCTCCAGAACAGACCTCCTTTATTTTTAGTATTTGTGTTAAAATATTTCACGTTAAAAAATTATATAGAAGGAGAGTTGCCGCTTTCTTAATGTTAACTGTAAAGTCCATATCACAGGCGTACCTTGTACTTGCAGACCACTACGGATCCTTTCCGTCTGTCTCGTACTTTCACAGCAGAAGAAAGGGCGACCGCGGCGAAATGGTGGCCGTTGACATTCTGCTGGGGGGGGGGGTGGGGGGGTGGGGGGGGGACACCAAACAAACCCCCGCCCCCCCCCCCAAAAAAAAAAAAACCATTTAGCACAAAGCTTCCTTTTCTGTGAAGACTACAACTGAGTGGAGGAGAAAGTATTTTGCATCATCTTTGGTACAGCTGTTGATACAGCCCACTAGAGCTTTTGCATGTTTTAGACAACCGTGCCTTTTTTTTTGGCTCATTGGCAGCTTTAGTTTCGCTAGAACTCGCTTTCCTAGAGACACGCAGGTGACAGACGCAGATACCTACATGCATTTTCTCAAGCCTAAGTATAGCCGCGATTTCCTCACCCTATACGTCCCAAGTTGAGTGTTTTTGTTAAAGAGTACAGCAACCCATCTGTCCTCGTGAACTCGCTGCAAAAGAGGAATCCTTTTTTCCAGGCCGTTTCTCCAAACGGTCAAGATCTTTTAAAACTGCAGTTGTTTTAAAACTAGCCATTTGGAACACATTGCCAAACAATGTTTGGCAGTAAGACTTTGATGTGTTTGACACACACAAATTTGGGGTAACTCGCTACTTGCTTCCTGTTGTTGTGGTGGTTGTTCTTCCTTCAGAAATTCTACTTGTAGCCAAGTTATTCGCTACTGGTTCAAGCATTTACCTTCCAGGTATTACCAGCACATTTACACAGGCGAGGAACTAAATTGCTCTTCTAAAACTACCCGAGTGAAAATTACAGCCATGAAAGAGGAGTGACAGAGAAGGAAAGGAGAGGTCAGGCAGCAAGAGAGCTCTGCAGGCTGCCACCAGTCAACATCGCACTCTTAAAAAAAAAAAAAAAAAAGACAAGACAAACACAAAAAAAACCCACAAAAATCAACAACAAAACAAAACCTTGACGTTGTACCTTTTTTTTCTTTTGGAGCTCGTCCCTGTCTCAGCAGATTGTCTTGTCAGAGCATGAAGTGCAGATGATCTGTATCCCGACGACACCTGCACGCGATGAGCACGTGTTCAGAAATAGTCCAGATCTGTAAGACTGGTGTCATTTTTGTGGTTTTAAGAATCATAACTCATTTTATTGACCGATGCATTTGTGAGGAAACTAAGTAACTTTTCAACGTAGCCTCTCCTTGGGGCGAAAAGTGCGTTAGGGAGTGAAAAAAAATTTATGATTCAGAGCTCGCAACCGTGACGGAGCAGCAGGGAAATTAATGAAAGTGAAGACCAACAGCAGCAACATTAAGCGACATTTGGCTTTAATTCTGATCACGTACTTAAGCGACTCTCCAAGTCTATACCTCGAGCCTATGAATGCCTAGCCCTTTTTTGGAAGGACAAACTTTTTCCCTTAAAAGTCCTAGATTGAAGACTCCACTGAACAGAATGTGGATTGAGCCACAGGACAACATGCCATCAACACTCTAATGAAAAAAAAATCAAGTAAAAATCAAGTTTAAACATCAGTTTCCATCGTGTTTCATTCATTACATTTCTAGCGGTACCTAGGTGCTCAAAAATTAACTATCCTGACACCACATGTTACTAAAAATTGAGTTATGCATAGAAAAATAAAAGGCTATTTCCAACCTGCCCATAAAATCAGTATGAACAAACAGAAGAGAAACAGTCGACCCTAAAGAAGGTAACAGGCAGCTCTTAATTTATCGTAGATGAAAGTCCATCCTTTTACCTGAAAGGAAAACATTCGTAACTACCCAAGGACCGATTCAGGAACGAGGCACGCTCTGTTAACGGCAACTGTTCATCAGCTTTTCTGCACCGGCAGCAAATTTGCCTTTTCCCTGGGTTTGACATGGAGTAGCTGCAGCGTCCTTGAACTCGCCAATGTTTCTCCCCGCTCCCCCGGCCCCACACGTGCCATTACCTGAGCAGCAAGCGGCATCAACCACGCAGGATTTTCTTCACGTGACGCAGAAGGTGACGCTGGGAAAAGAGGAGGCACAAAACAAACCTGTTTGTCACACCCAGCCAACGGTGAAAACACAGGGAAGGATTCTGCCGTGCGGGGCCGGGCTGTGCACCCCGGGAGCTCCCGCCGGCCGGTTTCTCTCCCCTTTGCCGGGTACCGGGGAGACACCGCCGCCGCCTCGTGCTGCCGCCTGCCCCCCGGGAGAGCCGGGGAACCCCCACCTCACTTCAGCCCTCGGGAAGGGGACCGGGAGAGACCCTCCACGCAGAGAGAGGCACGCGGCCTGGATTTATTCCCCGAGGGAAGAGGCCGGGCTCCCCGCTGGCAGAAGGACAACTCGCCACCCTGCCGCTCGGAGCGCCTTGCTGGGGACAGCCCTGCCTGCGCCTGGCTGCTCTTCAGCCGTGCTGGGAGTGCAGTCCGGCCGACGGATGCTCCGGCAAATAGACACTGCAGCGAATCGCAGCTCCTGCTCGTTACAGCTGCAGGTAATTTTGCCTCCGGCTAAGACATGCCCCAGACAGCGGACACCCCGTCTCGTTCCAGCTCCTGCTTCCTACGGTTCTGGCTAACTGAAGCTCCCGCTCTGCACTGAAGCTCCTGTTGATTTCAGCTCCTTCTCCTTACAAGCTCCAGCTATTTGCAACAGCCTGGGCTTTTGACAAGGTCGTAAATCAATCGCTGTCAAAACTTGACTATTAGGATTAAATATCATAGGTGTACATTGTATAAATATTAATTAGTTTGTACGATTAGTTAGTTAATAACTATTCTAAGCAGTCGACAAGGAAGAGCTGGACTCGAAGAGGGCGTGCGGGGTCTGAAAAGCAGAGACCACCTCTTCCCCCCGGAGACCACCGCAGACGTTGAGTTTGGCCTGGTGCATGCCGGCCTCCCGCACTTCGGGGTCCAGCAGGACCAGACCCCCACCTCCGGGGGGGGGCGGTCCACACACCTGCCCAGCCCCTGCTTTCCCCTGCAGCCCCAATGCCCTCCCACCCCACCCCCCCCCCGCACAAACGGCCAAACCGGCTTCTGCTTTGGGCCCCCAAACCAGCTCACTTAGCGCCCACTTCTAAGCCCAAAAACCCAGCTGCTGCGCCTGTTCTCAAGTCCCAAAGATGCCCCCGGGGAGGACAAGCGCTTGTGTGATGCTTCTGGCAGAAACGGGGCTGAAAGGTCTGATCCCGGTGCCGGGGGAGCAGAGCAGAGCTGGCTGGGACCAGCTTTTGCTCCTGGAACAACCCCAAGTCCCTGCTCCGAGGTCTTCCCCTTGGGGCCCTGGGGTGGACCTGTCCCTCCCCTTCAAACGCTCCAGGAGTTTCGGGGGCAGAAGGCCGTTTCTAAGCCCTCTCTCCAGCAGCTCCTCCCTCGACTCGGCCCGTGAAGCCCCCAGGCTCGCTGGGGCGGGCGGCCTCCATTGCCTACAGGCTGCCCGTCTGCCTGCAGGGAGGGCTGGGGGGTCCCCGGCCCCACGGGGCGACAGCGGGGACTCGCAGGGAGGGTCTGTTTGCACACAGCGCCTCCCCCCCCACCCCGCCGGCCCCACTGCGCGGCCCCCCTAGGGCACACAGACACGCCCCCCCCCCCCCCCCAGCCCCGCTCCCTAGATGCTCACAGCCCCTCCCCCGCCTGGAGCCCCCCCACCCCCCCTCCCCGAAGCCTGCAGGACCGCCCCCCCCGCCACAGCCCCACTCCTCGGCTCCACACTCACGCTGCCGCCGCCGCCTCGGTGCAGACCCCGCCGCGCGCCCCGTTGAAATACTCTCCGCAGCCAATCAGCGCGCGGCTCCGCCGGACCGCCCGCGCGGGGCACGCCGGGAGTTGTAGTCCCCGTCCCGGGAGTCCGCACGCGCACGGCGCCGCGTCCAACGCGGCTGCCTGTACATCGACACCCGTACAATGGAGGTGATCGTGCACGGACCCTGGTGCAACCCTTGTGCCCCCCATGCTCGCAGCCCCTCCCCGGTGTTTGCAAGCACCTCCCAGCCCCAGCACCCCCGGTGCTCACAGCACCCGACCACACCATTTTCTAGCCCCCTGGGAGCCCCAAGCCCCACTCTCAAGTCCCGCCAGGACCCACAGCCCCACTCCCCAGCCCCACTCCCCAGCCCCCCTAGGACACACAGCCCCCCAAGCCCAATCCCCGGCTCCCCCGGGACGCACAGCCCCCCCCCAGCCCCACTCCCCGGCTCCCCCGGGACGCACAGCCCGCACAGCCCCGCTCCTCGGCCCCCCCGGGATGCATAGCCCCCCCCCAGCCCCGCTCCTCGGCCCCCCCGGGGGTCTGCAGCCTCCCCCCAGACCCACTCCCCAGATGCTCACAGCCTCTCCCTGGCCTGGCGCTCCGCCAGTCCCCCTCCCCGGAGCCTGCAGGTCTCCCCTCAGCCCGCCGTGCCCGCGGCCCCTCACACTCACTCACTCACGCCGACGCCGCCGCCGCCGCCGCCGGCGCCGCCGCCGCCGCCGCCGCGTGGGTGCAGACCCCGCCGCGCGCCCCGTTGAAATAACCTCCGCAGCCAATCAGCGCGCAGCTCCTCCGGGCCGCCCGCGGGGGGCACGCCGGGAGTTGTAGTCCCCGCCCCGGAAGTACGCATGCGCACGGCGCCTTGCGCCGTGCGGGTGGCTGTGCAGGGACCCCCGCGCAACGGGGGGTCGGTGTGTGGAGACCCCCATGCAACGGGGGGGGCAGTGCAGGAGGACCCTTATGCAATTGGTTGGTGTGCAGGGGACCCTCGTGCAATGGCGGGCAGATGCGCGGGGACCCTTGTGCGATGGTGGCGATTGTGCAGGACCCTCGTGTGACAGTGGTGGTTATTTTTCTTGGCAGTACGGGAGCAAAACAGCCGGTGTCTGAAACCAATGGGGTGTTTTGGCTGCTGCTGAGCAGCCTCGAGGCCGCCTCCGGTTCCCACGTGGCTCCCATGGTGTGCGTGGACCCTCCTGCAACGGGTGCAGGTGTGCAAGGAGGGCGATCCGGGGTAGGGGTCCCTCTCTGGAGGCACCCAGCTCGAGCTGGCACCTAAGAACTAATCGAGGAGTAATGAGGAACCTTCTCTCGCACCTGATGTTAACCAGCGGGATCCCAGGGTCAGACCCTGTTACGGTGATCGGACCCTGGGGAGGTGGCAGAGGGTGCCCTGGACAAGTTGGGGGGGTTCCCTGGGGAGGAGGGGAGCCCCCACCCCCCCGACTGTGGGCACTCCCCCAAGGAGCAGAGCATGGTGCAAGACTTTAGGGGGGATGAGGGCCAACAGGACCCCGAGATGGCGGTGCCAGCTCTTCCCAGCGTCTCCCCAGGCACCTGCTGTGCTGAGGTGGGGGGTGTGTGTGTCTCAGGGCTGGGGGTGACCGTGGGGTCCAGGAGGGACCCTGGGAGTGGGGTAGGGGGACATTGGGGGACAGAGGTGTTTCTCGGGAGATTGGGGACACCATGTGGGGGGTTGAGACTGGGAGGGATGACCCTGAGGAGGTGGGGGGCACCGCGGGGAGAAGGGATCCCACCCCCCACACCTGCAGCCACCCCCAGGGGCAGCTGGGACCCCGACCCACTGGGGGACCAGGATGGGAACGATGGGGACTCACTCATGGATACTGCACAGGTAATAAAACAGTTCATGCTGCACCCTGTTGCAGGGTCTCTGGGGTGCCCTGGGCGCCGACTCCCCACCACAGCCAGCCCTTCCTGGGGGTCTCCAGGCTGCCGGGCTCCTCTGGCCCCCAGCCGGCGGGAGCTGTGTCCTCCCAGCCGCTGGCCACGCAATGGCAGCAGCGACCCACGGCCACGCAGAGACAGGGCCGGGGACAGGGCCGGGGGATGTCTGCGCTCCACCTGGGTCTGCAGGGCTCGGGCAGGGGGGACCCGGCATCCTGCAGCTGCGCTCCCACCCTGGGGACCCCAAACACCCCTGGGGCAGACGGTGTCCCCAGCGTGTCCACCTGACGGGGGGTGGCCTGTGCCCCTGCACACCCGTGTGCGTGGCGGGGGGGACGCGGGATGTGCCGCTGTCCCTGTCGCTGCTGGCAACCGGCATGGGGGGAAGGTGACAGTGAGGGTCCCCGCCAGTGGCCCGGAGCTCGTCACCGCTGGGGGGACGGGGGACAAGCAGGGCCAGCACCAAGGAGCGACGGCAGCACAGCCCACTCTCTGGGGGTCCCCGCCCCCTGTCCCCAGGGGTCCTCTCCGTCCCCGTGTTTTATTGGGGGAACACAGAGCCCAACGACCAGCCGCGGGGACAGGGGACGGGGAGCTGCCCCAGGGATGGGGACAGCACCGGGACACGCCGACACTCTTGGGGGTGCTGGCATGCGGGGGTGGGGGGGTGGGGTACCCTAACTGTTGCCGCCCGGGATGACGAATGCACCGGCATGGGGACGGCGCAGGGAGGGGCCAGAGCCGGCGCGCGACCGCCGGGCTGCAGTACCACGCTTCGGCTTCGGGGCGGCAGCAGCGAAGGCGGCGGCGGCGCGGCTGCGCACCTGAGCGGTGCCGGCGCTGCAGTACCGCGATTCGGCCACGGGGCGGCAGCAGCAGCGAGCAGCCGCCGGGCGGCGCGGGGGCGCGGGCGGCGCCGGCGCCGCAGTTCCGCGCTTTGCGCGCCCAGCGCCCGCCGGCACCGCGCACGTGGGGCAGGAGCGGCGTTTCCTTACCGGGACGAAGCAACGAACGCGGCGGCATCACCTCGCAGGCACCACGGTACGGCATTGCCGGTACCGGCGGACGGCAGCGCGGAGAAGGGGGGCGCCACCGCGCATGCGCGGCTCAAGGGCTGCAGTACCGAATTTTAGTCGCCTGGTGGCAGCAGCGAGCAAAGCAAAACCGCGCCACTGCGCATGCGCGGGTCAAGAGCTGCAGTACCGAATTCTGGTCGCTCGGTGGCAGCAGCGAGCAAAGAAAAGCGCCCCACCGCGCATGCGCGGGTCCCGACCTGCAGTGCCGAATTCTGGTCGCTCGGTGGCAGCAGCGAGCAAAGAAAGGCGCGTCACCGCGCATGCGCCGCCCCCGCCCTGCAGTGCCGAATTCTGGTCGCTCGGTGGCAGCAGCGAGCAAAGCAAAACCGCGGCACTGCGCATGCGCGGGTCAAGAGCTGCAGTACCGAATTCTGGTCGCTCGGTGGCAGCAGCGAGCAAAGGAAAGCGCCCCACCGCGCATGCGCGGGTCCCGACCTGCAGTGCCGAATTCTGGTCGCTCGGTGGCAGCAGCGAGCAAATAAAAGCGCACCACTGCGCGTGCGCGGCTCTCGAGCTGCAGTGCCGAACTCTGGTCGCTCGGTGGCAGCAAGGAGCAGGAAAAAAAGCGCCCCACCGCGCATGCGCGGCCACCGACCTGATGTACCAAATTCTGGTCGTTCGGTGGCAGCAGCGAGCAAAGAAAAGCGCGTCACCGCGCATGCGCGGCCCCTGCCCTGCAGTGCCGAATTCTGGTCGCTCGGTGGCAGCAGCGAGCAAAGAAAGGCGCGTCACCGCGCATGCGCGGCTCCCGACCTGCAGTGCCGAATTCTGGTCGCTCGGTGGCAGCAGCGAGCAAAGAAAGGCGCGTCACTGCGCATGCGCGGCTCCCGACCTGCAGTACCGTTCTGGTCGCTCGGTGGCAGCAGCGAGGGCAGCAACGCGCCCCACCGCGCATGCGCGGCTCAAGAGCTGCAGTACCCAATTCCGGCCGCCGGGTGCCACCGTCGCCTCACCGACCCCTTCCCGATCTCTCCGCCCAGTTTGGACCACCGAAAGACGGTAACTGCTTACTGGGGGTACTGGGCTTAGATTTCCCTGCCCTTTTCCCACTCGCGGCCCGGGCACTAATCTTCATCGCCTCTGTACCAAAAAAAGCACCCGGTGGCCCCAGCATTTCAGTCCTTTCCCTTTGGCCGCTTTACAAGGCCCGTGGTTGTTTCCGTCCGTGCCCCCCAGCCCATTACCTGCGGAGGAGAAGCAGCACGGGGAACCTGTGGAACAGGTTTCTTTCTAACCCGGAGGAAGCCCCAGGGATCGCTGTCTCGGTCTGCAGGTGACATCGGGGTTGTGGGAGTGACAGCAGCGACTCAACAGATGCTGGAGAGAGATTTTAAAAAAATAAGGCCACACGGGTGGCACCCTGAAAGCAGGGGAGGGGCAGCTACGTCCATCAGGAAACCGCGCTTCTGAGCGGACCAGGTGCGAGTGGCTGATCTGCAAACGAGCGATACGCTGGTGGTCCTGGGGCTTTGTTGCGGTGTTTGCACCTTTCCTCACCTCTGTGCTATCAGCACTCCGCTCTCCTCATCCTGCACACGCACAAGGCTTGCCACGCAAGGCTTGTCACTTGGAGGAGAGACACTGCACGACGTCACTTACCACCCTGCCCTCCAGCATGCAAAGTAATTAGAAATGAAGCAGGGAAAGCCAAGAGGCCTGCTGGTGTATTAGGCGTCCTCAGCAGATGACCGTAGAGCCCGGCAGGTTCCATCCTTGCTCTGTACAGGGCGCGTAGCTCTGCACTCCTTGCCGCTCCTGCCAGCAAGCGTCACGGTTGCACTTTGCTGCCTGCAACACGCAGTACTTAGTAGGCTGGAGGGGCTGTTCTGCCAACGTGACAGGGGAGCAGCTCGGTTCCTTTAGCTGCCTAATTTGCCTCCTTGAAACAATCACTTCAACACTTGGTTTCTTTATTTTAGACCTCTCTGCATATCTCCTGGCCCGCGAGCCATTTTCAGCTAGCCACGCAGCTAAGTACGGTGCTGGTAGAAACCCAGCTGCCATCTCGCTCCGATGTCAAAAGGCTTTTGTAACTTGAACCCCCGATTGTTTTGCCATCGAGACTGCAAGGCGAGGAATACGCCTCTACTTGAACAAGCAAGACCCCTGCCAAATAGCTGAGCTGTGCGCAGTGATAGGTGGCTGCCTGTGTCCGACACCTTTTTCTGCTAAAACCAGAGCACGCTTCCCTTGTGAAGAGCCATCGGCAGTACAGAACGTACCTGAGCTCTCCTTGCACCGGCTCCCCAGAGAACGGCGTCCTAGTTCGACTGAAGCGTGCAGCAGCCTGTCGTCATCGCAGCCCCTCGCCCTCGAGCGAGTGGCTGCCTGTAGCAGCGGCGGAACCGCTGCTGCGCCGAGGGGAAAGGAATGGCTTGGCGTCAAGCTCTGCGGGCTGCCTGTGGCCCCTGCGGAGCCGACGACCTCGGCAGCCCATACAAAGGGCAAAGCTAACCACCTGAGAAGGAGTCACAGGGTGTAGCAGTTTCTGCCACAACCATACTTCCCAGCCTGCTGATGGAGCACAAGGCACTTGAAAGCAGCGGAAAAGAACAAGGATGGCCTAGCAAGATGGCAGGAATAACACGGACAGCCTAAAGCATTTAGCCAGGCAGGGCTTGCAACTAACCTTGAGTCAGGGTTTAATCCCAGCCGGCAACTAAGCACCACACAACCACTCACTCGCTCCCCCCTCAGTGGGATGGGGTAGAGAATTGGAAGGGCAAAAGTGAAAAAACTCCACTTGTAAGGAAAAGGGGCGGGGGGGAAACCAACAGAGAGAAAAACCCCAGACAGACAAGCGGTACAAATGAAAACAATTGCTTGCCACCAACCGACCGATGCCCAGCCAGCCGCAGCCCAGCAGCGGCCCCCCTGCCAACCTCCCCCCTAGTTTTATTACATGACATCATACGGTCTGGAATATCCCTTGGGTCAGGTGGGGTCAGCTGTCCCAGCGGTGCCCCCTCCCAAACCCTCGCGCACCCCTAGCCTGCTCGCTCAGCAGGAACTAACGCAGCCCTGCGTCATCAACGCCCTTTTCAGCACAAATCCAAAACGCAGGAGGAGGGAGAGTGGGGTGGGAGTGGGGTGCAGGGGAGCGGGAGGGGGGTGCCACAGTTTGAACGGGGGGCAACGGGCAGGTTGGCGGGGTAGGCAGCACCCCAGGGGTCCGGGGAGAGGGGTTACGGGGAGGCAGCGCGGAACACGGGGGGGTGGGGAGGAGGGAGAGGAGAGAGGAGGGCAGTGCGGGCACGAGGCAGGAGGGCAGGGGATACGGGGGGCGCGTCATGGGGAAAACCTCGCACGGGGGAAAAACCTTGCATGGGAAAGGGGGGGCGGACACTGGGAGGGGCGTGTGTGGGTAGAGACATGCGTGGGGGGACATGCGTGGGGATGACCTACACCAGGGGGTCCACCCAGGACCACCCACAGCAGATAACTCACCTGGGATAATCCGCAACAGATAATCCGTTCCCGATAACTGACCCTCACTGGATAACCCACACTGGATAACCACGAGCGATGCCCCTCAAATGGCTGGTGTTTCACCCCAAATCTTCCCCAAATTGGGGGGTTTTTTGCTTTTCTATAATATAAAAATTGGGTTTTTTTCCTTTTCCAAAACATTCCTTTTGGAGGTTTTTCAATGCTTTTTCACAACAAAAGTTGGTGATTTTTGCTTTTGGTTTTATGCGTGAAAATGGGGTTTTTTTTTTTGCTTTCCAGCTGCCCAAATCCAGGTGGATTTGGCTTTCCCAGGAGCTCCAAGTTGGGTATTTTTCCCCCTATATATATATATATATATATTTTTAGTGAATCTATTTATGTTTCACTTATACCCCCCTATTTCCCACTTATTATATATAATACCTGTTCAGACTATGTATCCGTTGACTTAAATATTTTGACACTGAATGTCTTTATAGACTTCTCTATTTACACTTACATATATTTACACCTCTATCTTTATAGACTTAGGTATCTATTTAGGCTTAGATATCTATTTACACTTATATATAATCTCTTAGATCACATATAATATCTATTTAGACTCTCTATGTAACACGTAGTAAGTGTAGATAGCGATATCTATTCAGACTTTTTTCTATTTTAAATTCCTTCATACATAAAATATATCATCCTTTTTGCATTTGAAAGTCCTTTATTTTTTAATTTATATGTACGCGAGTTATTTTTGTATTTTAAAACCCTATACACGTCTTTCGAATTTTTGTATACTCTAAAATAATACTCTAATATAATACTCTAATATAATACGGCAGATATAGGTTCTTATTTTGAAATCCTTCTATACACATAAATGAATATTATTTTTCAATATATATAACAATGAGAGATTTTTCTCTATTTCAAGGCCTCACAGATATATTTACAGTTTTTAAAATTTTTTTTTTAAACGCCCCCCCCCGTGAATTTTCAGGCATTTTTGGGCCGTGACCCCCTTCCTGGGGGACCCGCCCCATGTCCCCCCCATTCCCCACTCACCTGCTCCTCCACAGCATCATCACCCGCCCGGTGATGTTGGGGTGCCCCAAATGACATCATCACCCTCCCAGGCCCCCCAACCCCCCTTTTTATTCAGCCCCAAAAAAGGCACAAAGTGAGGCACAAAAAGGCACAAAAGGCACAAAAAAAGGCACAAACCGGCCACACATGACAGAAGACACAGATGTTGCCCTGAGGAAGGAGAGACACTTATTTTAGCGGTACAAGGAGGGAATTCACATGGTTCGTCCCCCACCCAACCCCCCCCCAGGCTTCACCTTGAGCTCCTGGCCGAGGTTATGGAGATGTCGCCGCTCCATCTCCAGGCCATGGAGCTGTTCCTCCTACTGCCCCAGCCGCTGCTCCTGGGCAGCTGCCGGCGCCCACAGCTTGGCCGCCTGTGCTGCCTGCCGCTGCACCGTCTCCTCCGCCAGCTTCAGCTGCGCCTGCCAGGAGGGAAACAGCAGCAGTTGCAGTGGGGGAGGTAAAAAACAGCCCCAGTAAGGGGGGAAACCAGCCCCGGATGTAGCATGGGGCAAAAACTGAACCTGGTGAGGGGGAAAAAATGAGCCCCCGTAATGGCAGGGGGAGAAAAGCAACCCCACCAGGGTGGAAAATCAGCCTTGATGGGGGAGAAAACCAGCCCTGGTTGAAGGGGCAGGGGCAAAAAACAGCCCTGGCAGGGTGGAACACCCCAAAGCCCCGGGGGGGGCTCACGGGGGACCCCAAAAGTCAAGGGGGAATAGCAGCAGTGGGGGGTGAAATTAATGGGCAGAAGAACATAGAGTGTGTCCCCAAAACTGGGAGGTCCCCAAAACCCCAGGGACCCCAAAAACCAAGGGGAAGCGGTTGGGGAAGAGGAGCAAAAACGGGAAGGGAGGAATAAAATCAACGTGGGGAAGAGATGGGGGGAATCCTTGAAACTTGGAGCAACACCAAAACCCCAGGGGGGTCCCCAAAACCCCAGGGGGGGTCGCTGCCCCCTGAGGGAAACCAGAAAGCCAAAGAGAAGCAGTGGGATGGAGGAGTGGAAACGGGGCAGCGTGGAGCATGAAATCAAGGGGGGAGGAAGTGGTCAGGGTCCCCCAAAACTGGAGGGGCAGGAGGGGGCGGCAAAACCCCAGGGGTGTCCCCCAAAAACCTGGAGGGCATCACTGACCCATGGCGGGACCCCCAAAATTCAAGGGAAAGCAGCAGGAGGCAGGAGCAGGAATGGGGCAGTAGGGGGTAAAATCAAGGAGGAGGGGAGATGGAGGGGTCGCCAAAACCTTGGGGATCAGGAGGGGATGCCAAAATCCAAGCAGAAGCAGTGGGAAGGACAAGTGGAAATGAGGCGGGGAGAAAGAAATCCATGGGGAATCCCCCAAAATCTGGGGGGGGCTCAACATACCCCAGGGGCCCCCAAAATGCCCCCATCAGGACCCAAACAGTCGGGGGGGGGCGGGGGGGGGCCTTGAAACAGGTAACAGAGATTTAGGGGCCACTGGTGGGAAGGGGGGTCTCCCTGGAAGTGAGGGGACCCCAAAATGGCCCCAGGGTGGCTCAAAATGGCGAGGGGAAAAGCTCCTGGGGAGGCCCTGAAATCGCTCCTGGGGGGCTGTGAAACCCCCCGGGGGGTCCAAGCTTAGAGGGGAGCCCCAAACCTGGCAAGGGGCAGGGCTTAGACCCAGGAGGCGGGCTCTAGACCTGAAAGGGGTGTGGCTAGAGCCAGCCCCCCTCCCCAAGCCAACTCGTGGGGAGGATCTCCGGGTCCTGTTTAGGGTTGAGGGGGTAAAAATCTTAGGCGGGGGAGGGACTGGGGGGTGCGGGGGAGGGACTGGAGGAACGCAGGCATTCAGGGGGGATGAGGGGGGTGGGGGAGCAGTACCTCTTGTAGTAGATAGATATCAGTGCGCCCACACGAGGTCCCAGATTTCCATACCACCTTCTGCCACTTCCAGCCCGGTCCCAGGACAGGGCAGTCCTGCCAGCCCTCTGCCACGCTGCCCGGGGGAGCTACTGCGGAGGGGATGAGCAGCTCCCCAAAACCCCCCAAAACACCTACTCCCGCCCACCCAAAGCTACTGCGAGGGATGCAGGCAGCGCCCGAAGCCACACCGCCTGCCCGCAGGCCCGCCCCGAGCACCCCCAGCCACGCCCCCACCTCGTAACCCCGCCCCAAACACCCAAAGTCACGCCCCCCCCCCCAAGGACCCGTACTCCCGCTCCACGCAGGTGGCGCTGAAGCCCTGCCCCCTTTCCCCACACCACGCCCCCAAGCTCCGCCAGGCGCGCGGCCAGCGCGGCTCCTCCTCCCCACCAGTCCCCCACAAAATACTGCCCCTCCGCCACGCCAACCCCCGCCAACTGCCCGCACCCACATGGATTCCCCCAGCCGCCCCTCCCCCGCCCCGGTCACGCGTGAACTTCACCTCCCCCTCACTAACTACCCTCTCCCCCCCCACATCCACCCCCAAACTGCCCCTTTCCCCTCACAAACACCACCCCCCCTACCCAACTGCCCCTTCCCTCACACACATGGACTCTTAAACAGCCCCCTCGCCCCTCGGACACCCCCAAACTGTCCCTCCCTCACACGAACACCCTCCACAAACTGCCCCTGACCCACAAAAACACCCCGCCCAGGGGCCTGCATCCTGCCCCAGGCCCACTCCCCGGCCCCCTAATGCACACAGCTCCCCCCGGCCCCACTGCCCAGCCCCTCTAGGGCACACAGCCCTCACGCCCCCCCAGCCCCACTCCCCAGATGCTCACAGCCCCTCCCCTGCCTGGAGCCCCCCAGTACCGCTCCCCGGGGCCTGCAGGACCGCCCCCCGCCCCACTGAAATACCCTCCGCAGCCAATCACTTCGTGGGGCGGGGAGCGAGAGAGCGGCTCTGCGGTGTGAAGCTCCCTGCCGAGTTCAACCACAACCGTCAGCTCCCCCTGCACCGATTTCCGTGAATGCAGTTTCTGAGGCTTTAAACTGACGTCGAAGTGAGGCCCAGCAGCGGCCCCCCGGCCAACCTCCCCCCGAGTTTTACTACATGACGTCATACGGTCTGGAACATCCCCTGGGTCAGGTGGGCTCAGCTCTCCCAGCGGTGCCCCCTCCCAAACCCCCGCGCACCCCCGGGCTGCTCGCCGGCAGGGCGGGGCGAGGAGCAGAACAGCCCCCGGCGCTGCGCAGGCGCTGCTCAGCAGGAACTGACGGAGCCCTGCGTCATCAAGGCCGTTTGCAGCACAAACCCAAAACGCAGGAGGAGGGAGAGTGGGGCGGGAGTGGGGTGCAGGGGAAAGCCTCGCGGGGGAGAGGGGGGCAGGCGTGGGGAGCGGCATGCTCGGGGATGACCTACGCCGGGGGCTCCACCCGGGACAATGCACACAGATAACTCACCTGGGACAAACCGCAACCGATGATCCGCTCCGGGTAACTGACCCTCACGGGATAATCCACACCGGATAACCCCCAGCGATGCCCCTCAAACCGCTGGTGTCTCACCCCAAATTGGGAGGTTTTTTGCCTTTCCATAGTATGAAAATTGGGGTTTTTTTCTTTTCCAAAATATTCAACTTGGAGGTTTTTCGGCGCTTTTCCGCAACATAAAAATTGGTGATTTTTTGCTTTTAGTTTTGTGCATGAAAATGAGGACTTTTTTTTTTGCTTTCCGGCTGCACAAGGGAGCTTTCCGGCTGCACAAGGGAGCAAATCCAGGTGGATTTGGCTTTCCCGGGAGCTCCAAGTTGGGTATTTTTCCCCCAAAATTGTGATTTGTTTTTTGTTCCCCCACCCCCGGACCCACCCTTGCAGACCCTGATTCAGGGGTTTGGGGGTATTTTTATGCCACAGTGTCAGGTCCCGCTCTGGGCGTGCACAGCCCCGCAGGGGAAAGTCCCCATTGGGGGAACTGGCCCCAAATCAGGATGGGAAAAGGCGGTAAAGGCGAAGGGGAAAGGGGCAGCTTTTGAAAGCGCTTTTATATCTTCAATGAGAGGTATTGGGGGGGGGGGGGGGGGCAGCAGGTGGTGTCAATTCTTTACATCCTTTCTATAAACAGGGTTTCTTTGCATGTTAAAAACCTTATCTATCATAGACATTTACACTTACGTATCTATTTACACATACATATACATGTATTTAGGGAACACATTTATGTCTCACTTCCCCCTCCCCCCCCCCCCCGTTTCCCACTTACTACATGCAATACCTATTCAGACTATATATCTGTTTAGACTTATGTATTTTGACACTTAAATATCTTTATAGACTTCTCTATTTACACTTACATATATTTACACCTGTGTCTTTATAGACTTAGATATCCGTTTACACTTGTATCTATTTAGACTTAGATATCTATTTACATTTATATATAACTTCTTATATCACATATAATATCTATTTAGACTTACTATGTAACAGGTAGTAAGTGTAGATAGCTCTATCCGTTCAGACTTTTTTCTATTTTAAATTCCTTCATATACAAAATATATCATCCTTTTTGCATTTTAAAGTCCTTTGTTTTTTAATTTATATGTACGCGAGTTATTTTTGTATTTTAAAACCCTATATACGTCTACTTAGAATTTTTTTATACGCTAAAATCCTTTATACAACATAGTAGATATAGGTTCTTATTTTGAAATTCTTTTCTGTATATAAATGAATATTATTTTTCAATATACATAAAAATCAGAGATTTTTCTCTATTTCAACGCCTCACACACATATTTACAGTTTTAAATTTTTTTTTTAAACGCCCCCACCCCCCCCCATTAATTTTCAGGCATTTTTGGGCTGTGACCCCCTTTCGGGGGGGGGGGGGGGGGGGACACGACACCCCCCCATAACCCCTCCATTCCCCACTCACCTGCTCCTCCACGGCATCATCACCCCCCCGGTGATGTTGGGGTGCCCCAAATGACATCATCACCCCCCCAGGCCCCCCAACCCCCCCTTTTTATTCAGCCCCAAAAAAGGCACAAAATGAGGGGAACGGCCCCAACCGGCAGCTCGTTACTTTAATAATGCCATTTACGGATGTACGCACGCACCCCCGCCAAAAAGGGGGGCTCTGCTAGATAGATAAAGGAGGGGCGGCCCCCCAAACGGTTGCAGCCCCCCCCAGCCCCTGTCCCGCAGGCTGGCAGCTGGCCCCTTACCCTCAGCACGCCTAACGACCGGCAGGCAAACCTGGGCCGGGGGTCTCTCTTGAGCACCACGGGACACTTACAGCGAGGCATCTGAAAAACAAAAATCCCAACTGGCATTTCAGCATATTAAAAAAACAGCACCGAAGGCAGCAGAGGAATTCGGTCAGGATAAGGGAGAGGGTAGCAGTCGAGCTAAAGGAGGGTGCCAGGCAAACGGGTCAGCTCGAAATACAACGCGGCCTTTAAAAGCTCGAGCGATTCGAACGCTTAAAATCAGCGTGAAGACTAATTGACGCGATTTTGAACACGTTCTTAGCAGAGAAGTAAACGCTCTCGCTGGTGCTGGAAAACGTCTCGTCCCTTCCTTACCGCACCGCTGCCGGGAGATAACCCCGTGAGGCTGCAGGACAAGGGCGCGCCGTAATCAGCATCTACGCTCACGGATCCACCACCACAGCTCCAGCCCTTGCGCTGCTGCTGCTGCTGCTGCTGCTGCGCATCTTGCTTGCTTGGTCAATAAAGCTGAAAGTGAAGTGTAAAACTTGGAAGAGTAAAATGAAAAAGAAAGAACAAATCTCAGCAATTCATTTTATGCTAAAAAGGTGCGTGTACGTTTACATACGTACAAGAAGACGACTTATACTATAAAAATATTTGATTTTCCTTTTGCGTTAATTGAAATCGCAGAGCTGTGAATTCATACCGTTAAATTATCTACCTCCAAAATACACAGCTATCGTTTGACCAGGGGTTTTGCGTGTGTGACATGACTAGGAGGGACGCCTGGCCAGCTGCGCCGAGACCGATGCTACCGAACTGCCGGGGAAACGCGCCATTGAAAGCGAGACAGAAATAAAGTACTTCAGAGCACTCTGTCAAAAGATCGGGAAAAAAACCCGTAACGTTCAGTTGCCTCTCTTTTTAAACGTTTAGAGCAACTACCCAACTGCTTAAGTACACCTAATAAATTATACGCTACAGCTGTTTGGCAGTTGCAGTTTAAACAATGCAAGTCAGTTTGGAAATTATACAATTTTAACTTTCTTTTTTAAATTTCATTTACGATAGAAAAATCAGTGAGATACGAGATCTCCCACATGGTTTTACATTTTTGGGGGCGGGGGGGAGGGGGGGGGCAGGCGGTGGGGAATATCAAATCCCCGGTGCTGCAATACATAAGGCTACCAAAAAGGATTGGCAGATTTGCTACTGCTGTTGGCTGTACCCAAGCATGCGGAGGAACGCGTTTTTACGGCATCTCGACTGTTACACCGGAGAACCAAAGACCAGCGATACATCGACTACTGGAAGGCGTGCTGCGCTTGGGTCTTTGCAAGGAAATCGACTTCCTACTTTTTTTTTTCCAGAGAGAGTGAAAAGTCTCGTTGCGGATGACTTCTACTGCCAAGTACATCACCTCTGAAGATCCATTCTGATGGGAAGTTCATAAAAGGCAACTCCTTTGAATGAGAAAGATTTCCATTCTGGAAAATCTCTTTCCAACTGAAGTCAAAATTACACACTGTAGGTCAAGGAAAAAGGACATCATAGAAGCAGTAAAACACATCAGGACTCTCTGTCGCTAGTTACGAGGCTGCCAACGCTCCTTGGGAAAGCCTGGAAAACGCACCGAAGCGACGCCGATTTGTCCCGTTTTGTCCACGTCTCTTCTTTGACCTTGACTGCTTTTAGCACCGATGCTAGTATCTCAGTAAGGTTTTCGAGTACTACTGTAAGGTATTTTAAACACTTACTGACTGAAAAAGCATAAAGCTTTTATCGTGAAAACCACGTCTGTTTCTCCCGAACATCCAAACTCTTACAAACGGTTCCTTTCCTCTTCTAGGCCAACATTATTTTCACAGTACCCTTTAATAGTAAGCCCACAGAAACCGAAGACTGTGCTGTCAGGAAGAGAAAATAGACGGAGGGAAGCAAGCTTTGCATAGGCGTACCACGCTCCAGAACAGACCTCCTTTATTTTTAGTATTTGTGTTAAAATATTTCACGTTAAAAAATTATATAGAAGGAGAGTTGCCGCTTTCTTAATGTTAACTGTAAAGTCCATATCACAGGCGTACCTTGTACTTGCAGACCACTACGGATCCTTTCCGTCTGTCTCGTACTTTCACAGCAGAAGAAAGGGCGACCGCGGCGAAATGGTGGCCGTTGACATTCTGCTGGGGGGGGGGGTGGGGGGGTGGGGGGGGGACACCAAACAAACCCCCGCCCCCCCCCCCAAAAAAAAAAAAACCATTTAGCACAAAGCTTCCTTTTCTGTGAAGACTACAACTGAGTGGAGGAGAAAGTATTTTGCATCATCTTTGGTACAGCTGTTGATACAGCCCACTAGAGCTTTTGCATGTTTTAGACAACCGTGCCTTTTTTTTTGGCTCATTGGCAGCTTTAGTTTCGCTAGAACTCGCTTTCCTAGAGACACGCAGGTGACAGACGCAGATACCTACATGCATTTTCTCAAGCCTAAGTATAGCCGCGATTTCCTCACCCTATACGTCCCAAGTTGAGTGTTTTTGTTAAAGAGTACAGCAACCCATCTGTCCTCGTGAACTCGCTGCAAAAGAGGAATCCTTTTTTCCAGGCCGTTTCTCCAAACGGTCAAGATCTTTTAAAACTGCAGTTGTTTTAAAACTAGCCATTTGGAACACATTGCCAAACAATGTTTGGCAGTAAGACTTTGATGTGTTTGACACACACAAATTTGGGGTAACTCGCTACTTGCTTCCTGTTGTTGTGGTGGTTGTTCTTCCTTCAGAAATTCTACTTGTAGCCAAGTTATTCGCTACTGGTTCAAGCATTTACCTTCCAGGTATTACCAGCACATTTACACAGGCGAGGAACTAAATTGCTCTTCTAAAACTACCCGAGTGAAAATTACAGCCATGAAAGAGGAGTGACAGAGAAGGAAAGGAGAGGTCAGGCAGCAAGAGAGCTCTGCAGGCTGCCACCAGTCAACATCGCACTCTTAAAAAAAAAAAAAAAAAAGACAAGACAAACACAAAAAAAACCCACAAAAATCAACAACAAAACAAAACCTTGACGTTGTACCTTTTTTTTCTTTTGGAGCTCGTCCCTGTCTCAGCAGATTGTCTTGTCAGAGCATGAAGTGCAGATGATCTGTATCCCGACGACACCTGCACGCGATGAGCACGTGTTCAGAAATAGTCCAGATCTGTAAGACTGGTGTCATTTTTGTGGTTTTAAGAATCATAACTCATTTTATTGACCGATGCATTTGTGAGGAAACTAAGTAACTTTTCAACGTAGCCTCTCCTTGGGGCGAAAAGTGCGTTAGGGAGTGAAAAAAAATTTATGATTCAGAGCTCGCAACCGTGACGGAGCAGCAGGGAAATTAATGAAAGTGAAGACCAACAGCAGCAACATTAAGCGACATTTGGCTTTAATTCTGATCACGTACTTAAGCGACTCTCCAAGTCTATACCTCGAGCCTATGAATGCCTAGCCCTTTTTTGGAAGGACAAACTTTTTCCCTTAAAAGTCCTAGATTGAAGACTCCACTGAACAGAATGTGGATTGAGCCACAGGACAACATGCCATCAACACTCTAATGAAAAAAAAATCAAGTAAAAATCAAGTTTAAACATCAGTTTCCATCGTGTTTCATTCATTACATTTCTAGCGGTACCTAGGTGCTCAAAAATTAACTATCCTGACACCACATGTTACTAAAAATTGAGTTATGCATAGAAAAATAAAAGGCTATTTCCAACCTGCCCATAAAATCAGTATGAACAAACAGAAGAGAAACAGTCGACCCTAAAGAAGGTAACAGGCAGCTCTTAATTTATCGTAGATGAAAGTCCATCCTTTTACCTGAAAGGAAAACATTCGTAACTACCCAAGGACCGATTCAGGAACGAGGCACGCTCTGTTAACGGCAACTGTTCATCAGCTTTTCTGCACCGGCAGCAAATTTGCCTTTTCCCTGGGTTTGACATGGAGTAGCTGCAGCGTCCTTGAACTCGCCAATGTTTCTCCCCGCTCCCCCGGCCCCACACGTGCCATTACCTGAGCAGCAAGCGGCATCAACCACGCAGGATTTTCTTCACGTGACGCAGAAGGTGACGCTGGGAAAAGAGGAGGCACAAAACAAACCTGTTTGTCACACCCAGCCAACGGTGAAAACACAGGGAAGGATTCTGCCGTGCGGGGCCGGGCTGTGCACCCCGGGAGCTCCCGCCGGCCGGTTTCTCTCCCCTTTGCCGGGTACCGGGGAGACACCGCCGCCGCCTCGTGCTGCCGCCTGCCCCCTGGGAGAGCCGGGGAACCCCCACCTCACTTCAGCCCTCGGGAAGGGGACCGGGAGAGACCCTCCACGCAGAGAGAGGCACGCGGCCTGGATTTATTCCCCGAGGGAAGAGGCCGGGCTCCCCGCTGGCAGAAGGACAACTCGCCACCCTGCCGCTCGGAGCGCCTTGCTGGGGACAGCCCTGCCTGCGCCTGGCTGCTCTTCAGCCGTGCTGGGAGTGCAGTCCGGCCGACGGATGCTCCGGCAAATAGACACTGCAGCGAATCGCAGCTCCTGCTCGTTACAGCTGCAGGTAATTTTGCCTGCGGCTAAGACATGCCCCAGACAGCGGACACCCCGTCTCGTTCCAGCTCCTGCTTCCTACGGTTCTGGCTAACTGAAGCTCCCGCTCTGCACTGAAGCTCCTGTTGATTTCAGCTCCTTCTCCTTACAAGCTCCAGCTATTTGCAACAGCCTGGGCTTTTGACAAGGTCGTAAATCAATCGCTGTCAAAACTTGACTATTAGGATTAAATATCATAGGTGTACATTGTATAAATATTAATTAGTTTGTACGATTAGTTAGTTAATAACTATTCTAAGCAGTCGACAAGGAAGAGCTGGACTCGAAGAGGGCGTGCGGGGTCTGAAAAGCAGAGACCACCTCTTCCCCCCGGAGACCACCGCAGACGTTGAGTTTGGCCTGGTGCATGCCGGCCTCCCGCACTTCGGGGTCCAGCAGGACCAGACCCCCACCTCCGGGGGGGGGCGGTCCACACACCTGCCCAGCCCCTGCTTTCCCCTGCAGCCCCAATGCCCTCCCACCCCACCCCCCCCCCGCACAAACGGCCAAACCGGCTTCTGCTTTGGGCCCCCAAACCAGCTCACTTAGCGCCCACTTCTAAGCCCAAAAACCCAGCTGCTGCGCCTGTTCTCAAGTCCCAAAGATGCCCCCGGGGAGGACAAGCGCTTGTGTGATGCTTCTGGCAGAAACGGGGCTGAAAGGTCTGATCCCGGTGCCGGGGGAGCAGAGCAGAGCTGGCTGGGACCAGCTTTTGCTCCTGGAACAACCCCAAGTCCCTGCTCCGAGGTCTTCCCCTTGGGGCCCTGGGGTGGACCTGTCCCTCCCCTTCAAACGCTCCAGGAGTTTCGGGGGCAGAAGGCCGTTTCTAAGCCCTCTCTCCAGCAGCTCCTCCCTCGACTCGGCCCGTGAAGCCCCCAGGCTCGCTGGGGCGGGCGGCCTCCATTGCCTACAGGCTGCCCGTCTGCCTGCAGGGAGGGCTGGGGGGTCCCCGGCCCCACGGGGCGACAGCGGGGACTCGCAGGGAGGGTCTGTTTGCACACAGCGCCTCCCCCCCCACCCCGCCGGCCCCACTGCGCGGCCCCCCTAGGGCACACAGACACGCCCCCCCCCCCCCCCCCAGCCCCGCTCCCTAGATGCTCACAGCCCCTCCCCCGCCTGGAGCCCCCCCACCCCCCCTCCCCGAAGCCTGCAGGACCGCCCCCCCCGCCACAGCCCCACTCCTCGGCTCCACACTCACGCTGCCGCCGCCGCCTCGGTGCAGACCCCGCCGCGCGCCCCGTTGAAATACTCTCCGCAGCCAATCAGCGCGCGGCTCCGCCGGACCGCCCGCGCGGGGCACGCCGGGAGTTGTAGTCCCCGTCCCGGGAGTCCGCACGCGCACGGCGCCGCGTCCAACGCGGCTGCCTGTACATCGACACCCGTACAATGGAGGTGATCGTGCACGGACCCTGGTGCAACCCTTGTGCCCCCCATGCTCGCAGCCCCTCCCCGGTGTTTGCAAGCACCTCCCAGCCCCAGCACCCCCGGTGCTCACAGCACCCGACCACACCATTTTCTAGCCCCCTGGGAGCCCCAAGCCCCACTCTCAAGTCCCGCCAGGACCCACAGCCCCACTCCCCAGCCCCACTCCCCAGCCCCCCTAGGACACACAGCCCCCCAAGCCCAATCCCCGGCTCCCCCGGGACGCACAGCCCCCCCCCAGCCCCACTCCCCGGCTCCCCCGGGACGCACAGCCCGCACAGCCCCGCTCCTCGGCCCCCCCGGGATGCATAGCCCCCCCCCAGCCCCGCTCCTCGGCCCCCCCGGGGGTCTGCAGCCTCCCCCCAGACCCACTCCCCAGATGCTCACAGCCTCTCCCTGGCCTGGCGCTCCGCCAGTCCCCCTCCCCGGAGCCTGCAGGTCTCCCCTCAGCCCGCCGTGCCCGCGGCCCCTCACACTCACTCACTCACGCCGCCGCCGCCGCCGCCGCCGCCGCCGCGTGGGTGCAGACCCCGCCGCGCGCCCCGTTGAAATAACCTCCGCAGCCAATCAGCGCGCAGCTCCTCCGGGCCGCCCGCGGGGGGCACGCCGGGAGTTGTAGTCCCCGCCCCGGAAGTACGCATGCGCACGGCGCCTTGCGCCGTGCGGGTGGCTGTGCAGGGACCCCCGCGCAACGGGGGGTCGGTGTGTGGAGACCCCCATGCAACGGGGGGGGCAGTGCAGGAGGACCCTTATGCAATTGGTTGGTGTGCAGGGGACCCTCGTGCAATGGCGGGCAGATGCGCGGGGACCCTTGTGCGATGGTGGCGATTGTGCAGGACCCTCGTGTGACAGTGGTGGTTATTTTTCTTGGCAGTACGGGAGCAAAACAGCCGGTGTCTGAAACCAATGGGGTGTTTTGGCTGCTGCTGAGCAGCCTCGAGGCCGCCTCCGGTTCCCACGTGGCTCCCATGGTGTGCGTGGACCCTCCTGCAACGGGTGCAGGTGTGCAAGGAGGGCGATCCGGGGTAGGGGTCCCTCTCTGGAGGCACCCAGCTCGAGCTGGCACCTAAGAACTAATCGAGGAGTAATGAGGAACCTTCTCTCGCACCTGATGTTAACCAGCGGGATCCCAGGGTCAGACCCTGTTACGGTGATCGGACCCTGGGGAGGTGGCAGAGGGTGCCCTGGACAAGTTGGGGGGGTTCCCTGGGGAGGAGGGGAGCCCCCACCCCCCCGACTGTGGGCACTCCCCCAAGGAGCAGAGCATGGTGCAAGACTTTAGGGGGGATGAGGGCCAACAGGACCCCGAGATGGCGGTGCCAGCTCTTCCCAGCGTCTCCCCAGGCACCTGCTGTGCTGAGGTGGGGGGTGTGTGTGTCTCAGGGCTGGGGGTGACCGTGGGGTCCAGGAGGGACCCTGGGAGTGGGGTAGGGGGACATTGGGGGACAGAGGTGTTTCTCGGGAGATTGGGGACACCATGTGGGGGGTTGAGACTGGGAGGGATGACCCTGAGGAGGTGGGGGGCACCGCGGGGAGAAGGGATCCCACCCCCCACACCTGCAGCCACCCCCAGGGGCAGCTGGGACCCCGACCCACTGGGGGACCAGGATGGGAACGATGGGGACTCACTCATGGATACTGCACAGGTAATAAAACAGTTCATGCTGCACCCTGTTGCAGGGTCTCTGGGGTGCCCTGGGCGCCGACTCCCCACCACAGCCAGCCCTTCCTGGGGGTCTCCAGGCTGCCGGGCTCCTCTGGCCCCCAGCCGGCGGGAGCTGTGTCCTCCCAGCCGCTGGCCACGCAATGGCAGCAGCGACCCACGGCCACGCAGAGACAGGGCCGGGGACAGGGCCGGGGGATGTCTGCGCTCCACCTGGGTCTGCAGGGCTCGGGCAGGGGGGACCCGGCATCCTGCAGCTGCGCTCCCACCCTGGGGACCCCAAACACCCCTGGGGCAGACGGTGTCCCCAGCGTGTCCACCTGACGGGGGGTGGCCTGTGCCCCTGCACACCCGTGTGCGTGGCGGGGGGGACGCGGGATGTGCCGCTGTCCCTGTCGCTGCTGGCAACCGGCATGGGGGGAAGGTGACAGTGAGGGTCCCCGCCAGTGGCCCGGAGCTCGTCACCGCTGGGGGGACGGGGGACAAGCAGGGCCAGCACCAAGGAGCGACGGCAGCACAGCCCACTCTCTGGGGGTCCCCGCCCCCTGTCCCCAGGGGTCCTCTCCGTCCCCGTGTTTTATTGGGGGAACACAGAGCCCAACGACCAGCCGCGGGGACAGGGGACGGGGAGCTGCCCCAGGGATGGGGACAGCACCGGGACACGCCGACACTCTTGGGGGTGCTGGCATGCGGGGGTGGGGGGGTGGGGTACCCTAACTGTTGCCGCCCGGGATGACGAATGCACCGGCATGGGGACGGCGCAGGGAGGGGCCAGAGCCGGCGCGCGACCGCCGGGCTGCAGTACCACGCTTCGGCTTCGGGGCGGCAGCAGCGAAGGCGGCGGCGGCGCGGCTGCGCACCTGAGCGGTGCCGGCGCTGCAGTACCGCGATTCGGCCACGGGGCGGCAGCAGCAGCGAGCAGCCGCCGGGCGGCGCGGGGGCGCGGGCGGCGCCGGCGCCGCAGTTCCGCGCTTTGCGCGCCCAGCGCCCGCCGGCACCGCGCACGTGGGGCAGGAGCGGCGTTTCCTTACCGGGACGAAGCAACGAACGCGGCGGCATCACCTCGCAGGCACCACGGTACGGCATTGCCGGTACCGGCGGACGGCAGCGCGGAGAAGGGGGGCGCCACCGCGCATGCGCGGCTCAAGGGCTGCAGTACCGAATTTTAGTCGCCTGGTGGCAGCAGCGAGCAAAGCAAAACCGCGCCACTGCGCATGCGCGGGTCAAGAGCTGCAGTACCGAATTCTGGTCGCTCGGTGGCAGCAGCGAGCAAAGAAAAGCGCCCCACCGCGCATGCGCGGGTCCCGACCTGCAGTGCCGAATTCTGGTCGCTCGGTGGCAGCAGCGAGCAAAGAAAGGCGCGTCACCGCGCATGCGCCGCCCCCGCCCTGCAGTGCCGAATTCTGGTCGCTCGGTGGCAGCAGCGAGCAAAGCAAAACCGCGGCACTGCGCATGCGCGGGTCAAGAGCTGCAGTACCGAATTCTGGTCGCTCGGTGGCAGCAGCGAGCAAAGGAAAGCGCCCCACCGCGCATGCGCGGGTCCCGACCTGCAGTGCCGAATTCTGGTCGCTCGGTGGCAGCAGCGAGCAAATAAAAGCGCACCACTGCGCGTGCGCGGCTCTCGAGCTGCAGTGCCGAACTCTGGTCGCTCGGTGGCAGCAAGGAGCAGGAAAAAAAGCGCCCCACCGCGCATGCGCGGCCACCGACCTGATGTACCAAATTCTGGTCGTTCGGTGGCAGCAGCGAGCAAAGAAAAGCGCGTCACCGCGCATGCGCGGCCCCTGCCCTGCAGTGCCGAATTCTGGTCGCTCGGTGGCAGCAGCGAGCAAAGAAAGGCGCGTCACCGCGCATGCGCGGCTCCCGACCTGCAGTGCCGAATTCTGGTCGCTCGGTGGCAGCAGCGAGCAAAGAAAGGCGCGTCACTGCGCATGCGCGGCTCCCGACCTGCAGTACCGTTCTGGTCGCTCGGTGGCAGCAGCGAGGGCAGCAACGCGCCCCACCGCGCATGCGCGGCTCAAGAGCTGCAGTACCCAATTCCGGCCGCCGGGTGCCACCGTCGCCTCACCGACCCCTTCCCGATCTCTCCGCCCAGTTTGGACCACCGAAAGACGGTAACTGCTTACTGGGGGTACTGGGCTTAGATTTCCCTGCCCTTTTCCCACTCGCGGCCCGGGCACTAATCTTCATCGCCTCTGTACCAAAAAAAGCACCCGGTGGCCCCAGCATTTCAGTCCTTTCCCTTTGGCCGCTTTACAAGGCCCGTGGTTGTTTCCGTCCGTGCCCCCCAGCCCATTACCTGCGGAGGAGAAGCAGCACGGGGAACCTGTGGAACAGGTTTCTTTCTAACCCGGAGGAAGCCCCAGGGATCGCTGTCTCGGTCTGCAGGTGACATCGGGGTTGTGGGAGTGACAGCAGCGACTCAACAGATGCTGGAGAGAGATTTTAAAAAAATAAGGCCACACGGGTGGCACCCTGAAAGCAGGGGAGGGGCAGCTACGTCCATCAGGAAACCGCGCTTCTGAGCGGACCAGGTGCGAGTGGCTGATCTGCAAACGAGCGATACGCTGGTGGTCCTGGGGCTTTGTTGCGGTGTTTGCACCTTTCCTCACCTCTGTGCTATCAGCACTCCGCTCTCCTCATCCTGCACACGCACAAGGCTTGCCACGCAAGGCTTGTCACTTGGAGGAGAGACACTGCACGACGTCACTTACCACCCTGCCCTCCAGCATGCAAAGTAATTAGAAATGAAGCAGGGAAAGCCAAGAGGCCTGCTGGTGTATTAGGCGTCCTCAGCAGATGACCGTAGAGCCCGGCAGGTTCCATCCTTGCTCTGTACAGGGCGCGTAGCTCTGCACTCCTTGCCGCTCCTGCCAGCAAGCGTCACGGTTGCACTTTGCTGCCTGCAACACGCAGTACTTAGTAGGCTGGAGGGGCTGTTCTGCCAACGTGACAGGGGAGCAGCTCGGTTCCTTTAGCTGCCTAATTTGCCTCCTTGAAACAATCACTTCAACACTTGGTTTCTTTATTTTAGACCTCTCTGCATATCTCCTGGCCCGCGAGCCATTTTCAGCTAGCCACGCAGCTAAGTACGGTGCTGGTAGAAACCCAGCTGCCATCTCGCTCCGATGTCAAAAGGCTTTTGTAACTTGAACCCCCGATTGTTTTGCCATCGAGACTGCAAGGCGAGGAATACGCCTCTACTTGAACAAGCAAGACCCCTGCCAAATAGCTGAGCTGTGCGCAGTGATAGGTGGCTGCCTGTGTCCGACACCTTTTTCTGCTAAAACCAGAGCACGCTTCCCTTGTGAAGAGCCATCGGCAGTACAGAACGTACCTGAGCTCTCCTTGCACCGGCTCCCCAGAGAACGGCGTCCTAGTTCGACTGAAGCGTGCAGCAGCCTGTCGTCATCGCAGCCCCTCGCCCTCGAGCGAGTGGCTGCCTGTAGCAGCGGCGGAACCGCTGCTGCGCCGAGGGGAAAGGAATGGCTTGGCGTCAAGCTCTGCGGGCTGCCTGTGGCCCCTGCGGAGCCGACGACCTCGGCAGCCCATACAAAGGGCAAAGCTAACCACCTGAGAAGGAGTCACAGGGTGTAGCAGTTTCTGCCACAACCATACTTCCCAGCCTGCTGATGGAGCACAAGGCACTTGAAAGCAGCGGAAAAGAACAAGGATGGCCTAGCAAGATGGCAGGAATAACACGGACAGCCTAAAGCATTTAGCCAGGCAGGGCTTGCAACTAACCTTGAGTCAGGGTTTAATCCCAGCCGGCAACTAAGCACCACACAACCACTCACTCGCTCCCCCCTCAGTGGGATGGGGTAGAGAATTGGAAGGGCAAAAGTGAAAAAACTCCACTTGTAAGGAAAAGGGGCGGGGGGGAAACCAACAGAGAGAAAAACCCCAGACAGACAAGCGGTACAAATGAAAACAATTGCTTGCCACCAACCGACCGATGCCCAGCCAGCCGCAGCCCAGCAGCGGCCCCCCTGCCAACCTCCCCCCTAGTTTTATTACATGACATCATACGGTCTGGAATATCCCTTGGGTCAGGTGGGGTCAGCTGTCCCAGCGGTGCCCCCTCCCAAACCCTCGCGCACCCCTAGCCTGCTCGCTCAGCAGGAACTAACGCAGCCCTGCGTCATCAACGCCCTTTTCAGCACAAATCCAAAACGCAGGAGGAGGGAGAGTGGGGTGGGAGTGGGGTGCAGGGGAGCGGGAGGGGGGTGCCACAGTTTGAACGGGGGGCAACGGGCAGGTTGGCGGGGTAGGCAGCACCCCAGGGGTCCGGGGAGAGGGGTTACGGGGAGGCAGCGCGGAACACGGGGGGGTGGGGAGGAGGGAGAGGAGAGAGGAGGGCAGTGCGGGCACGAGGCAGGAGGGCAGGGGATACGGGGGGCGCGTCATGGGGAAAACCTCGCACGGGGGAAAAACCTTGCATGGGAAAGGGGGGGCGGACACTGGGAGGGGCGTGTGTGGGTAGAGACATGCGTGGGGGGACATGCGTGGGGATGACCTACACCAGGGGGTCCACCCAGGACCACCCACAGCAGATAACTCACCTGGGATAATCCGCAACAGATAATCCGTTCCCGATAACTGACCCTCACTGGATAACCCACACTGGATAACCACGAGCGATGCCCCTCAAATGGCTGGTGTTTCACCCCAAATCTTCCCCAAATTGGGGGGTTTTTTGCTTTTCTATAATATAAAAATTGGGTTTTTTTCCTTTTCCAAAACATTCCTTTTGGAGGTTTTTCAATGCTTTTTCACAACAAAAGTTGGTGATTTTTGCTTTTGGTTTTATGCGTGAAAATGGGGTTTTTTTTTTTGCTTTCCAGCTGCCCAAATCCAGGTGGATTTGGCTTTCCCAGGAGCTCCAAGTTGGGTATTTTTCCCCCTATATATATATATATATATATTTTTAGTGAATCTATTTATGTTTCACTTATACCCCCCTATTTCCCACTTATTATATATAATACCTGTTCAGACTATGTATCCGTTGACTTAAATATTTTGACACTGAATGTCTTTATAGACTTCTCTATTTACACTTACATATATTTACACCTCTATCTTTATAGACTTAGGTATCTATTTAGGCTTAGATATCTATTTACACTTATATATAATCTCTTAGATCACATATAATATCTATTTAGACTCTCTATGTAACACGTAGTAAGTGTAGATAGCGATATCTATTCAGACTTTTTTCTATTTTAAATTCCTTCATACATAAAATATATCATCCTTTTTGCATTTGAAAGTCCTTTATTTTTTAATTTATATGTACGCGAGTTATTTTTGTATTTTAAAACCCTATACACGTCTTTCGAATTTTTGTATACTCTAAAATAATACTCTAATATAATACTCTAATATAATACGGCAGATATAGGTTCTTATTTTGAAATCCTTCTATACACATAAATGAATATTATTTTTCAATATATATAACAATGAGAGATTTTTCTCTATTTCAAGGCCTCACAGATATATTTACAGTTTTTAAAATTTTTTTTTTAAACGCCCCCCCCCGTGAATTTTCAGGCATTTTTGGGCCGTGACCCCCTTCCTGGGGGACCCGCCCCATGTCCCCCCCATTCCCCACTCACCTGCTCCTCCACAGCATCATCACCCGCCCGGTGATGTTGGGGTGCCCCAAATGACATCATCACCCTCCCAGGCCCCCCAACCCCCCTTTTTATTCAGCCCCAAAAAAGGCACAAAGTGAGGCACAAAAAGGCACAAAAGGCACAAAAAAAGGCACAAACCGGCCACACATGACAGAAGACACAGATGTTGCCCTGAGGAAGGAGAGACACTTATTTTAGCGGTACAAGGAGGGAATTCACATGGTTCGTCCCCCACCCAACCCCCCCCCAGGCTTCACCTTGAGCTCCTGGCCGAGGTTATGGAGATGTCGCCGCTCCATCTCCAGGCCATGGAGCTGTTCCTCCTACTGCCCCAGCCGCTGCTCCTGGGCAGCTGCCGGCGCCCACAGCTTGGCCGCCTGTGCTGCCTGCCGCTGCACCGTCTCCTCCGCCAGCTTCAGCTGCGCCTGCCAGGAGGGAAACAGCAGCAGTTGCAGTGGGGGAGGTAAAAAACAGCCCCAGTAAGGGGGGAAACCAGCCCCGGATGTAGCATGGGGCAAAAACTGAACCTGGTGAGGGGGAAAAAATGAGCCCCCGTAATGGCAGGGGGAGAAAAGCAACCCCACCAGGGTGGAAAATCAGCCTTGATGGGGGAGAAAACCAGCCCTGGTTGAAGGGGCAGGGGCAAAAAACAGCCCTGGCAGGGTGGAACACCCCAAAGCCCCGGGGGGGGCTCACGGGGGACCCCAAAAGTCAAGGGGGAATAGCAGCAGTGGGGGGTGAAATTAATGGGCAGAAGAACATAGAGTGTGTCCCCAAAACTGGGAGGTCCCCAAAACCCCAGGGACCCCAAAAACCAAGGGGAAGCGGTTGGGGAAGAGGAGCAAAAACGGGAAGGGAGGAATAAAATCAACGTGGGGAAGAGATGGGGGGAATCCTTGAAACTTGGAGCAACACCAAAACCCCAGGGGGGTCCCCAAAACCCCAGGGGGGGTCGCTGCCCCCTGAGGGAAACCAGAAAGCCAAAGAGAAGCAGTGGGATGGAGGAGTGGAAACGGGGCAGCGTGGAGCATGAAATCAAGGGGGGAGGAAGTGGTCAGGGTCCCCCAAAACTGGAGGGGCAGGAGGGGGCGGCAAAACCCCAGGGGTGTCCCCCAAAAACCTGGAGGGCATCACTGACCCATGGCGGGACCCCCAAAATTCAAGGGAAAGCAGCAGGAGGCAGGAGCAGGAATGGGGCAGTAGGGGGTAAAATCAAGGAGGAGGGGAGATGGAGGGGTCGCCAAAACCTTGGGGATCAGGAGGGGATGCCAAAATCCAAGCAGAAGCAGTGGGAAGGACAAGTGGAAATGAGGCGGGGAGAAAGAAATCCATGGGGAATCCCCCAAAATCTGGGGGGGGCTCAACATACCCCAGGGGCCCCCAAAATGCCCCCATCAGGACCCAAACAGTCGGGGGGGGGCGGGGGGGGGCCTTGAAACAGGTAACAGAGATTTAGGGGCCACTGGTGGGAAGGGGGGTCTCCCTGGAAGTGAGGGGACCCCAAAATGGCCCCAGGGTGGCTCAAAATGGCGAGGGGAAAAGCTCCTGGGGAGGCCCTGAAATCGCTCCTGGGGGGCTGTGAAACCCCCCGGGGGGTCCAAGCTTAGAGGGGAGCCCCAAACCTGGCAAGGGGCAGGGCTTAGACCCAGGAGGCGGGCTCTAGACCTGAAAGGGGTGTGGCTAGAGCCAGCCCCCCTCCCCAAGCCAACTCGTGGGGAGGATCTCCGGGTCCTGTTTAGGGTTGAGGGGGTAAAAATCTTAGGCGGGGGAGGGACTGGGGGGTGCGGGGGAGGGACTGGAGGAACGCAGGCATTCAGGGGGGATGAGGGGGGTGGGGGAGCAGTACCTCTTGTAGTAGATAGATATCAGTGCGCCCACACGAGGTCCCAGATTTCCATACCACCTTCTGCCACTTCCAGCCCGGTCCCAGGACAGGGCAGTCCTGCCAGCCCTCTGCCACGCTGCCCGGGGGAGCTACTGCGGAGGGGATGAGCAGCTCCCCAAAACCCCCCAAAACACCTACTCCCGCCCACCCAAAGCTACTGCGAGGGATGCAGGCAGCGCCCGAAGCCACACCGCCTGCCCGCAGGCCCGCCCCGAGCACCCCCAGCCACGCCCCCACCTCGTAACCCCGCCCCAAACACCCAAAGTCACGCCCCCCCCCCCAAGGACCCGTACTCCCGCTCCACGCAGGTGGCGCTGAAGCCCTGCCCCCTTTCCCCACACCACGCCCCCAAGCTCCGCCAGGCGCGCGGCCAGCGCGGCTCCTCCTCCCCACCAGTCCCCCACAAAATACTGCCCCTCCGCCACGCCAACCCCCGCCAACTGCCCGCACCCACATGGATTCCCCCAGCCGCCCCTCCCCCGCCCCGGTCACGCGTGAACTTCACCTCCCCCTCACTAACTACCCTCTCCCCCCCCACATCCACCCCCAAACTGCCCCTTTCCCCTCACAAACACCACCCCCCCTACCCAACTGCCCCTTCCCTCACACACATGGACTCTTAAACAGCCCCCTCGCCCCTCGGACACCCCCAAACTGTCCCTCCCTCACACGAACACCCTCCACAAACTGCCCCTGACCCACAAAAACACCCCGCCCAGGGGCCTGCATCCTGCCCCAGGCCCACTCCCCGGCCCCCTAATGCACACAGCTCCCCCCGGCCCCACTGCCCAGCCCCTCTAGGGCACACAGCCCTCACGCCCCCCCAGCCCCACTCCCCAGATGCTCACAGCCCCTCCCCTGCCTGGAGCCCCCCAGTACCGCTCCCCGGGGCCTGCAGGACCGCCCCCCGCCCCACTGAAATACCCTCCGCAGCCAATCACTTCGTGGGGCGGGGAGCGAGAGAGCGGCTCTGCGGTGTGAAGCTCCCTGCCGAGTTCAACCACAACCGTCAGCTCCCCCTGCACCGATTTCCGTGAATGCAGTTTCTGAGGCTTTAAACTGACGTCGAAGTGAGGCCCAGCAGCGGCCCCCCGGCCAACCTCCCCCCGAGTTTTACTACATGACGTCATACGGTCTGGAACATCCCCTGGGTCAGGTGGGCTCAGCTCTCCCAGCGGTGCCCCCTCCCAAACCCCCGCGCACCCCCGGGCTGCTCGCCGGCAGGGCGGGGCGAGGAGCAGAACAGCCCCCGGCGCTGCGCAGGCGCTGCTCAGCAGGAACTGACGGAGCCCTGCGTCATCAAGGCCGTTTGCAGCACAAACCCAAAACGCAGGAGGAGGGAGAGTGGGGCGGGAGTGGGGTGCAGGGGAAAGCCTCGCGGGGGAGAGGGGGGCAGGCGTGGGGAGCGGCATGCTCGGGGATGACCTACGCCGGGGGCTCCACCCGGGACAATGCACACAGATAACTCACCTGGGACAAACCGCAACCGATGATCCGCTCCGGGTAACTGACCCTCACGGGATAATCCACACCGGATAACCCCCAGCGATGCCCCTCAAACCGCTGGTGTCTCACCCCAAATTGGGAGGTTTTTTGCCTTTCCATAGTATGAAAATTGGGGTTTTTTTCTTTTCCAAAATATTCAACTTGGAGGTTTTTCGGCGCTTTTCCGCAACATAAAAATTGGTGATTTTTTGCTTTTAGTTTTGTGCATGAAAATGAGGACTTTTTTTTTTGCTTTCCGGCTGCACAAGGGAGCTTTCCGGCTGCACAAGGGAGCAAATCCAGGTGGATTTGGCTTTCCCGGGAGCTCCAAGTTGGGTATTTTTCCCCCAAAATTGTGATTTGTTTTTTGTTCCCCCACCCCCGGACCCACCCTTGCAGACCCTGATTCAGGGGTTTGGGGGTATTTTTATGCCACAGTGTCAGGTCCCGCTCTGGGCGTGCACAGCCCCGCAGGGGAAAGTCCCCATTGGGGGAACTGGCCCCAAATCAGGATGGGAAAAGGCGGTAAAGGCGAAGGGGAAAGGGGCAGCTTTTGAAAGCGCTTTTATATCTTCAATGAGAGGTATTGGGGGGGGGGGGGGGGGCAGCAGGTGGTGTCAATTCTTTACATCCTTTCTATAAACAGGGTTTCTTTGCATGTTAAAAACCTTATCTATCATAGACATTTACACTTACGTATCTATTTACACATACATATACATGTATTTAGGGAACACATTTATGTCTCACTTCCCCCTCCCCCCCCCCCCCGTTTCCCACTTACTACATGCAATACCTATTCAGACTATATATCTGTTTAGACTTATGTATTTTGACACTTAAATATCTTTATAGACTTCTCTATTTACACTTACATATATTTACACCTGTGTCTTTATAGACTTAGATATCCGTTTACACTTGTATCTATTTAGACTTAGATATCTATTTACATTTATATATAACTTCTTATATCACATATAATATCTATTTAGACTTACTATGTAACAGGTAGTAAGTGTAGATAGCTCTATCCGTTCAGACTTTTTTCTATTTTAAATTCCTTCATATACAAAATATATCATCCTTTTTGCATTTTAAAGTCCTTTGTTTTTTAATTTATATGTACGCGAGTTATTTTTGTATTTTAAAACCCTATATACGTCTACTTAGAATTTTTTTATACGCTAAAATCCTTTATACAACATAGTAGATATAGGTTCTTATTTTGAAATTCTTTTCTGTATATAAATGAATATTATTTTTCAATATACATAAAAATCAGAGATTTTTCTCTATTTCAACGCCTCACACACATATTTACAGTTTTAAATTTTTTTTTTAAACGCCCCCACCCCCCCCCATTAATTTTCAGGCATTTTTGGGCTGTGACCCCCTTTCGGGGGGGGGGGGGGGGGGGACACGACACCCCCCCATAACCCCTCCATTCCCCACTCACCTGCTCCTCCACGGCATCATCACCCCCCCGGTGATGTTGGGGTGCCCCAAATGACATCATCACCCCCCCAGGCCCCCCAACCCCCCCTTTTTATTCAGCCCCAAAAAAGGCACAAAATGAGGGGAACGGCCCCAACCGGCAGCTCGTTACTTTAATAATGCCATTTACGGATGTACGCACGCACCCCCGCCAAAAAGGGGGGCTCTGCTAGATAGATAAAGGAGGGGCGGCCCCCCAAACGGTTGCAGCCCCCCCCAGCCCCTGTCCCGCAGGCTGGCAGCTGGCCCCTTACCCTCAGCACGCCTAACGACCGGCAGGCAAACCTGGGCCGGGGGTCTCTCTTGAGCACCACGGGACACTTACAGCGAGGCATCTGAAAAACAAAAATCCCAACTGGCATTTCAGCATATTAAAAAAACAGCACCGAAGGCAGCAGAGGAATTCGGTCAGGATAAGGGAGAGGGTAGCAGTCGAGCTAAAGGAGGGTGCCAGGCAAACGGGTCAGCTCGAAATACAACGCGGCCTTTAAAAGCTCGAGCGATTCGAACGCTTAAAATCAGCGTGAAGACTAATTGACGCGATTTTGAACACGTTCTTAGCAGAGAAGTAAACGCTCTCGCTGGTGCTGGAAAACGTCTCGTCCCTTCCTTACCGCACCGCTGCCGGGAGATAACCCCGTGAGGCTGCAGGACAAGGGCGCGCCGTAATCAGCATCTACGCTCACGGATCCACCACCACAGCTCCAGCCCTTGCGCTGCTGCTGCTGCTGCTGCTGCTGCGCATCTTGCTTGCTTGGTCAATAAAGCTGAAAGTGAAGTGTAAAACTTGGAAGAGTAAAATGAAAAAGAAAGAACAAATCTCAGCAATTCATTTTATGCTAAAAAGGTGCGTGTACGTTTACATACGTACAAGAAGACGACTTATACTATAAAAATATTTGATTTTCCTTTTGCGTTAATTGAAATCGCAGAGCTGTGAATTCATACCGTTAAATTATCTACCTCCAAAATACACAGCTATCGTTTGACCAGGGGTTTTGCGTGTGTGACATGACTAGGAGGGACGCCTGGCCAGCTGCGCCGAGACCGATGCTACCGAACTGCCGGGGAAACGCGCCATTGAAAGCGAGACAGAAATAAAGTACTTCAGAGCACTCTGTCAAAAGATCGGGAAAAAAACCCGTAACGTTCAGTTGCCTCTCTTTTTAAACGTTTAGAGCAACTACCCAACTGCTTAAGTACACCTAATAAATTATACGCTACAGCTGTTTGGCAGTTGCAGTTTAAACAATGCAAGTCAGTTTGGAAATTATACAATTTTAACTTTCTTTTTTAAATTTCATTTACGATAGAAAAATCAGTGAGATACGAGATCTCCCACATGGTTTTACATTTTTGGGGGCGGGGGGGAGGGGGGGGGCAGGCGGTGGGGAATATCAAATCCCCGGTGCTGCAATACATAAGGCTACCAAAAAGGATTGGCAGATTTGCTACTGCTGTTGGCTGTACCCAAGCATGCGGAGGAACGCGTTTTTACGGCATCTCGACTGTTACACCGGAGAACCAAAGACCAGCGATACATCGACTACTGGAAGGCGTGCTGCGCTTGGGTCTTTGCAAGGAAATCGACTTCCTACTTTTTTTTTTCCAGAGAGAGTGAAAAGTCTCGTTGCGGATGACTTCTACTGCCAAGTACATCACCTCTGAAGATCCATTCTGATGGGAAGTTCATAAAAGGCAACTCCTTTGAATGAGAAAGATTTCCATTCTGGAAAATCTCTTTCCAACTGAAGTCAAAATTACACACTGTAGGTCAAGGAAAAAGGACATCATAGAAGCAGTAAAACACATCAGGACTCTCTGTCGCTAGTTACGAGGCTGCCAACGCTCCTTGGGAAAGCCTGGAAAACGCACCGAAGCGACGCCGATTTGTCCCGTTTTGTCCACGTCTCTTCTTTGACCTTGACTGCTTTTAGCACCGATGCTAGTATCTCAGTAAGGTTTTCGAGTACTACTGTAAGGTATTTTAAACACTTACTGACTGAAAAAGCATAAAGCTTTTATCGTGAAAACCACGTCTGTTTCTCCCGAACATCCAAACTCTTACAAACGGTTCCTTTCCTCTTCTAGGCCAACATTATTTTCACAGTACCCTTTAATAGTAAGCCCACAGAAACCGAAGACTGTGCTGTCAGGAAGAGAAAATAGACGGAGGGAAGCAAGCTTTGCATAGGCGTACCACGCTCCAGAACAGACCTCCTTTATTTTTAGTATTTGTGTTAAAATATTTCACGTTAAAAAATTATATAGAAGGAGAGTTGCCGCTTTCTTAATGTTAACTGTAAAGTCCATATCACAGGCGTACCTTGTACTTGCAGACCACTACGGATCCTTTCCGTCTGTCTCGTACTTTCACAGCAGAAGAAAGGGCGACCGCGGCGAAATGGTGGCCGTTGACATTCTGCTGGGGGGGGGGGTGGGGGGGTGGGGGGGGGACACCAAACAAACCCCCGCCCCCCCCCCCAAAAAAAAAAAAACCATTTAGCACAAAGCTTCCTTTTCTGTGAAGACTACAACTGAGTGGAGGAGAAAGTATTTTGCATCATCTTTGGTACAGCTGTTGATACAGCCCACTAGAGCTTTTGCATGTTTTAGACAACCGTGCCTTTTTTTTTGGCTCATTGGCAGCTTTAGTTTCGCTAGAACTCGCTTTCCTAGAGACACGCAGGTGACAGACGCAGATACCTACATGCATTTTCTCAAGCCTAAGTATAGCCGCGATTTCCTCACCCTATACGTCCCAAGTTGAGTGTTTTTGTTAAAGAGTACAGCAACCCATCTGTCCTCGTGAACTCGCTGCAAAAGAGGAATCCTTTTTTCCAGGCCGTTTCTCCAAACGGTCAAGATCTTTTAAAACTGCAGTTGTTTTAAAACTAGCCATTTGGAACACATTGCCAAACAATGTTTGGCAGTAAGACTTTGATGTGTTTGACACACACAAATTTGGGGTAACTCGCTACTTGCTTCCTGTTGTTGTGGTGGTTGTTCTTCCTTCAGAAATTCTACTTGTAGCCAAGTTATTCGCTACTGGTTCAAGCATTTACCTTCCAGGTATTACCAGCACATTTACACAGGCGAGGAACTAAATTGCTCTTCTAAAACTACCCGAGTGAAAATTACAGCCATGAAAGAGGAGTGACAGAGAAGGAAAGGAGAGGTCAGGCAGCAAGAGAGCTCTGCAGGCTGCCACCAGTCAACATCGCACTCTTAAAAAAAAAAAAAAAAAAGACAAGACAAACACAAAAAAAACCCACAAAAATCAACAACAAAACAAAACCTTGACGTTGTACCTTTTTTTTCTTTTGGAGCTCGTCCCTGTCTCAGCAGATTGTCTTGTCAGAGCATGAAGTGCAGATGATCTGTATCCCGACGACACCTGCACGCGATGAGCACGTGTTCAGAAATAGTCCAGATCTGTAAGACTGGTGTCATTTTTGTGGTTTTAAGAATCATAACTCATTTTATTGACCGATGCATTTGTGAGGAAACTAAGTAACTTTTCAACGTAGCCTCTCCTTGGGGCGAAAAGTGCGTTAGGGAGTGAAAAAAAATTTATGATTCAGAGCTCGCAACCGTGACGGAGCAGCAGGGAAATTAATGAAAGTGAAGACCAACAGCAGCAACATTAAGCGACATTTGGCTTTAATTCTGATCACGTACTTAAGCGACTCTCCAAGTCTATACCTCGAGCCTATGAATGCCTAGCCCTTTTTTGGAAGGACAAACTTTTTCCCTTAAAAGTCCTAGATTGAAGACTCCACTGAACAGAATGTGGATTGAGCCACAGGACAACATGCCATCAACACTCTAATGAAAAAAAAATCAAGTAAAAATCAAGTTTAAACATCAGTTTCCATCGTGTTTCATTCATTACATTTCTAGCGGTACCTAGGTGCTCAAAAATTAACTATCCTGACACCACATGTTACTAAAAATTGAGTTATGCATAGAAAAATAAAAGGCTATTTCCAACCTGCCCATAAAATCAGTATGAACAAACAGAAGAGAAACAGTCGACCCTAAAGAAGGTAACAGGCAGCTCTTAATTTATCGTAGATGAAAGTCCATCCTTTTACCTGAAAGGAAAACATTCGTAACTACCCAAGGACCGATTCAGGAACGAGGCACGCTCTGTTAACGGCAACTGTTCATCAGCTTTTCTGCACCGGCAGCAAATTTGCCTTTTCCCTGGGTTTGACATGGAGTAGCTGCAGCGTCCTTGAACTCGCCAATGTTTCTCCCCGCTCCCCCGGCCCCACACGTGCCATTACCTGAGCAGCAAGCGGCATCAACCACGCAGGATTTTCTTCACGTGACGCAGAAGGTGACGCTGGGAAAAGAGGAGGCACAAAACAAACCTGTTTGTCACACCCAGCCAACGGTGAAAACACAGGGAAGGATTCTGCCGTGCGGGGCCGGGCTGTGCACCCCGGGAGCTCCCGCCGGCCGGTTTCTCTCCCCTTTGCCGGGTACCGGGGAGACACCGCCGCCGCCTCGTGCTGCCGCCTGCCCCCCGGGAGAGCCGGGGAACCTCCACCTCACTTCAGCCCTCGGGAAGGGGACCGGGAGAGACCCTCCACGCAGAGAGAGGCACGCGGCCTGGATTTATTCCCCGAGGGAAGAGGCCGGGCTCCCCGCTGGCAGAAGGACAACTCGCCACCCTGCCGCTCGGAGCGCCTTGCTGGGGACAGCCCTGCCTGCGCCTGGCTGCTCTTCAGCCGTGCTGGGAGTGCAGTCCGGCCGACGGATGCTCCGGCAAATAGACACTGCAGCGAATCGCAGCTCCTGCTCGTTACAGCTGCAGGTAATTTTGCCTCCGGCTAAGACATGCCCCAGACAGCGGACACCCCGTCTCGTTCCAGCTCCTGCTTCCTACGGTTCTGGCTAACTGAAGCTCCCGCTCTGCACTGAAGCTCCTGTTGATTTCAGCTCCTTCTCCTTACAAGCTCCAGCTATTTGCAACAGCCTGGGCTTTTGACAAGGTCGTAAATCAATCGCTGTCAAAACTTGACTATTAGGATTAAATATCATAGGTGTACATTGTATAAATATTAATTAGTTTGTACGATTAGTTAGTTAATAACTATTCTAAGCAGTCGACAAGGAAGAGCTGGACTCGAAGAGGGCGTGCGGGGTCTGAAAAGCAGAGACCACCTCTTCCCCCCGGAGACCACCGCAGACGTTGAGTTTGGCCTGGTGCATGCCGGCCTCCCGCACTTCGGGGTCCAGCAGGACCAGACCCCCACCTCCGGGGGGGGGCGGTCCACACACCTGCCCAGCCCCTGCTTTCCCCTGCAGCCCCAATGCCCTCCCACCCCACCCCCCCCCCGCACAAACGGCCAAACCGGCTTCTGCTTTGGGCCCCCAAACCAGCTCACTTAGCGCCCACTTCTAAGCCCAAAAACCCAGCTGCTGCGCCTGTTCTCAAGTCCCAAAGATGCCCCCGGGGAGGACAAGCGCTTGTGTGATGCTTCTGGCAGAAACGGGGCTGAAAGGTCTGATCCCGGTGCCGGGGGAGCAGAGCAGAGCTGGCTGGGACCAGCTTTTGCTCCTGGAACAACCCCAAGTCCCTGCTCCGAGGTCTTCCCCTTGGGGCCCTGGGGTGGACCTGTCCCTCCCCTTCAAACGCTCCAGGAGTTTCGGGGGCAGAAGGCCGTTTCTAAGCCCTCTCTCCAGCAGCTCCTCCCTCGACTCGGCCCGTGAAGCCCCCAGGCTCGCTGGGGCGGGCGGCCTCCATTGCCTACAGGCTGCCCGTCTGCCTGCAGGGAGGGCTGGGGGGTCCCCGGCCCCACGGGGCGACAGCGGGGACTCGCAGGGAGGGTCTGTTTGCACACAGCGCCTCCCCCCCCACCCCGCCGGCCCCACTGCGCGGCCCCCCTAGGGCACACAGACACGCCCCCCCCCCCCCCCCAGCCCCGCTCCCTAGATGCTCACAGCCCCTCCCCCGCCTGGAGCCCCCCCACCCCCCCTCCCCGAAGCCTGCAGGACCGCCCCCCCCGCCACAGCCCCACTCCTCGGCTCCACACTCACGCTGCCGCCGCCGCCTCGGTGCAGACCCCGCCGCGCGCCCCGTTGAAATACTCTCCGCAGCCAATCAGCGCGCGGCTCCGCCGGACCGCCCGCGCGGGGCACGCCGGGAGTTGTAGTCCCCGTCCCGGGAGTCCGCACGCGCACGGCGCCGCGTCCAACGCGGCTGCCTGTACATCGACACCCGTACAATGGAGGTGATCGTGCACGGACCCTGGTGCAACCCTTGTGCCCCCCATGCTCGCAGCCCCTCCCCGGTGTTTGCAAGCACCTCCCAGCCCCAGCACCCCCGGTGCTCACAGCACCCGACCACACCATTTTCTAGCCCCCTGGGAGCCCCAAGCCCCACTCTCAAGTCCCGCCAGGACCCACAGCCCCACTCCCCAGCCCCACTCCCCAGCCCCCCTAGGACACACAGCCCCCCAAGCCCAATCCCCGGCTCCCCCGGGACGCACAGCCCCCCCCCAGCCCCACTCCCCGGCTCCCCCGGGACGCACAGCCCGCACAGCCCCGCTCCTCGGCCCCCCCGGGATGCATAGCCCCCCCCCAGCCCCGCTCCTCGGCCCCCCCGGGGGTCTGCAGCCTCCCCCCAGACCCACTCCCCAGATGCTCACAGCCTCTCCCTGGCCTGGCGCTCCGCCAGTCCCCCTCCCCGGAGCCTGCAGGTCTCCCCTCAGCCCGCCGTGCCCGCGGCCCCTCACACTCACTCACTCACGCCGACGCCGCCGCCGCCGCCGGCGCCGCCGCCGCCGCCGCCGCGTGGGTGCAGACCCCGCCGCGCGCCCCGTTGAAATAACCTCCGCAGCCAATCAGCGCGCAGCTCCTCCGGGCCGCCCGCGGGGGGCACGCCGGGAGTTGTAGTCCCCGCCCCGGAAGTACGCATGCGCACGGCGCCTTGCGCCGTGCGGGTGGCTGTGCAGGGACCCCCGCGCAACGGGGGGTCGGTGTGTGGAGACCCCCATGCAACGGGGGGGGCAGTGCAGGAGGACCCTTATGCAATTGGTTGGTGTGCAGGGGACCCTCGTGCAATGGCGGGCAGATGCGCGGGGACCCTTGTGCGATGGTGGCGATTGTGCAGGACCCTCGTGTGACAGTGGTGGTTATTTTTCTTGGCAGTACGGGAGCAAAACAGCCGGTGTCTGAAACCAATGGGGTGTTTTGGCTGCTGCTGAGCAGCCTCGAGGCCGCCTCCGGTTCCCACGTGGCTCCCATGGTGTGCGTGGACCCTCCTGCAACGGGTGCAGGTGTGCAAGGAGGGCGATCCGGGGTAGGGGTCCCTCTCTGGAGGCACCCAGCTCGAGCTGGCACCTAAGAACTAATCGAGGAGTAATGAGGAACCTTCTCTCGCACCTGATGTTAACCAGCGGGATCCCAGGGTCAGACCCTGTTACGGTGATCGGACCCTGGGGAGGTGGCAGAGGGTGCCCTGGACAAGTTGGGGGGGTTCCCTGGGGAGGAGGGGAGCCCCCACCCCCCCGACTGTGGGCACTCCCCCAAGGAGCAGAGCATGGTGCAAGACTTTAGGGGGGATGAGGGCCAACAGGACCCCGAGATGGCGGTGCCAGCTCTTCCCAGCGTCTCCCCAGGCACCTGCTGTGCTGAGGTGGGGGGTGTGTGTGTCTCAGGGCTGGGGGTGACCGTGGGGTCCAGGAGGGACCCTGGGAGTGGGGTAGGGGGACATTGGGGGACAGAGGTGTTTCTCGGGAGATTGGGGACACCATGTGGGGGGTTGAGACTGGGAGGGATGACCCTGAGGAGGTGGGGGGCACCGCGGGGAGAAGGGATCCCACCCCCCACACCTGCAGCCACCCCCAGGGGCAGCTGGGACCCCGACCCACTGGGGGACCAGGATGGGAACGATGGGGACTCACTCATGGATACTGCACAGGTAATAAAACAGTTCATGCTGCACCCTGTTGCAGGGTCTCTGGGGTGCCCTGGGCGCCGACTCCCCACCACAGCCAGCCCTTCCTGGGGGTCTCCAGGCTGCCGGGCTCCTCTGGCCCCCAGCCGGCGGGAGCTGTGTCCTCCCAGCCGCTGGCCACGCAATGGCAGCAGCGACCCACGGCCACGCAGAGACAGGGCCGGGGACAGGGCCGGGGGATGTCTGCGCTCCACCTGGGTCTGCAGGGCTCGGGCAGGGGGGACCCGGCATCCTGCAGCTGCGCTCCCACCCTGGGGACCCCAAACACCCCTGGGGCAGACGGTGTCCCCAGCGTGTCCACCTGACGGGGGGTGGCCTGTGCCCCTGCACACCCGTGTGCGTGGCGGGGGGGACGCGGGATGTGCCGCTGTCCCTGTCGCTGCTGGCAACCGGCATGGGGGGAAGGTGACAGTGAGGGTCCCCGCCAGTGGCCCGGAGCTCGTCACCGCTGGGGGGACGGGGGACAAGCAGGGCCAGCACCAAGGAGCGACGGCAGCACAGCCCACTCTCTGGGGGTCCCCGCCCCCTGTCCCCAGGGGTCCTCTCCGTCCCCGTGTTTTATTGGGGGAACACAGAGCCCAACGACCAGCCGCGGGGACAGGGGACGGGGAGCTGCCCCAGGGATGGGGACAGCACCGGGACACGCCGACACTCTTGGGGGTGCTGGCATGCGGGGGTGGGGGGGTGGGGTACCCTAACTGTTGCCGCCCGGGATGACGAATGCACCGGCATGGGGACGGCGCAGGGAGGGGCCAGAGCCGGCGCGCGACCGCCGGGCTGCAGTACCACGCTTCGGCTTCGGGGCGGCAGCAGCGAAGGCGGCGGCGGCGCGGCTGCGCACCTGAGCGGTGCCGGCGCTGCAGTACCGCGATTCGGCCACGGGGCGGCAGCAGCAGCGAGCAGCCGCCGGGCGGCGCGGGGGCGCGGGCGGCGCCGGCGCCGCAGTTCCGCGCTTTGCGCGCCCAGCGCCCGCCGGCACCGCGCACGTGGGGCAGGAGCGGCGTTTCCTTACCGGGACGAAGCAACGAACGCGGCGGCATCACCTCGCAGGCACCACGGTACGGCATTGCCGGTACCGGCGGACGGCAGCGCGGAGAAGGGGGGCGCCACCGCGCATGCGCGGCTCAAGGGCTGCAGTACCGAATTTTAGTCGCCTGGTGGCAGCAGCGAGCAAAGCAAAACCGCGCCACTGCGCATGCGCGGGTCAAGAGCTGCAGTACCGAATTCTGGTCGCTCGGTGGCAGCAGCGAGCAAAGAAAAGCGCCCCACCGCGCATGCGCGGGCCCCGACCTGCAGTGCCGAATTCTGGTCGCTCGGTGGCAGCAGCGAGCAAAGAAAGGCGCGTCACCGCGCATGCGCGGGCCCCGACCTGCAGTGCCGAATTCTGGTCGCTCGGTGGCAGCAGCGAGCAAAGCAAAACCGCGGCACTGCGCATGCGCGGGTCAAGAGCTGCAGTACCGAATTCTGGTCGCTCGGTGGCAGCAGCGAGCAAAGGAAAGCGCCCCACCGCGCATGCGCGGGTCCCGACCTGCAGTGCCGAATTCTGGTCGCTCGGTGGCAGCAGCGAGCAAATAAAAGCGCACCACTGCGCGTGCGCGGCTCTCGAGCTGCAGTGCCGAATTCTGGTCGCTCGGTGGCAGCAAGGAGCAGGAAAAAAAGCGCCCCACCGCGCATGCGCGGCCACCGACCTGATGTACCAAATTCTGGTCGTTCGGTGGCAGCAGCGAGCAAAGAAAAGCGCGTCACCGCGCATGCGCGGCCCCTGCCCTGCAGTGCCGAATTCTGGTCGCTCGGTGGCAGCAGCGAGTAAAGAAAAGCGCCCCACCGCGCATGCGCGGCCCTCGGCCTGCAGTACCCACTTTTGGTCGCTCGGTGGCAGCAGCGAGGGCAGCAACGCGCCCCACCGCGCATGCGCGGCTCAAGAGCTGCAGTACCCAATTCCGGCCGCCGGGTGCCACCGTCGCCTCACCGACCCCTTCCCGATCTCTCCGCCCAGTTTGGACCACCGAAAGACGGTAACTGCTTACTGGGGGTACTGGGCTTAGATTTCCCTGCCCTTTTCCCACTCGCGGCCCGGGCACTAATCTTCATCGCCTCTGTACCAAAAAAAGCACCCGGTGGCCCCAGCATTTCAGTCCTTTCCCTTTGGCCGCTTTACAAGGCCCGTGGTTGTTTCCGTCCGTGCCCCCCAGCCCATTACCTGCGGAGGAGAAGCAGCACGGGGAACCTGTGGAACAGGTTTCTTTCTAACCCGGAGGAAGCCCCAGGGATCGCTGTCTCGGTCTGCAGGTGACATCGGGGTTGTGGGAGTGACAGCAGCGACTCAACAGATGCTGGAGAGAGATTTTAAAAAAATAAGGCCACACGGGTGGCACCCTGAAAGCAGGGGAGGGGCAGCTACGTCCATCAGGAAACCGCGCTTCTGAGCGGACCAGGTGCGAGTGGCTGATCTGCAAACGAGCGATACGCTGGTGGTCCTGGGGCTTTGTTGCGGTGTTTGCACCTTTCCTCACCTCTGTGCTATCAGCACTCCGCTCTCCTCATCCTGCACACGCACAAGGCTTGCCACGCAAGGCTTGTCACTTGGAGGAGAGACACTGCACGACGTCACTTACCACCCTGCCCTCCAGCATGCAAAGTAATTAGAAATGAAGCAGGGAAAGCCAAGAGGCCTGCTGGTGTATTAGGCGTCCTCAGCAGATGACCGTAGAGCCCGGCAGGTTCCATCCTTGCTCTGTACAGGGCGCGTAGCTCTGCACTCCTTGCCGCTCCTGCCAGCAAGCGTCACGGTTGCACTTTGCTGCCTGCAACACGCAGTACTTAGTAGGCTGGAGGGGCTGTTCTGCCAACGTGACAGGGGAGCAGCTCGGTTCCTTTAGCTGCCTAATTTGCCTCCTTGAAACAATCACTTCAACACTTGGTTTCTTTATTTTAGACCTCTCTGCATATCTCCTGGCCCGCGAGCCATTTTCAGCTAGCCACGCAGCTAAGTACGGTGCTGGTAGAAACCCAGCTGCCATCTCGCTCCGATGTCAAAAGGCTTTTGTAACTTGAACCCCCGATTGTTTTGCCATCGAGACTGCAAGGCGAGGAATACGCCTCTACTTGAACAAGCAAGACCCCTGCCAAATAGCTGAGCTGTGCGCAGTGATAGGTGGCTGCCTGTGTCCGACACCTTTTTCTGCTAAAACCAGAGCACGCTTCCCTTGTGAAGAGCCATCGGCAGTACAGAACGTACCTGAGCTCTCCTTGCACCGGCTCCCCAGAGAACGGCGTCCTAGTTCGACTGAAGCGTGCAGCAGCCTGTCGTCATCGCAGCCCCTCGCCCTCGAGCGAGTGGCTGCCTGTAGCAGCGGCGGAACCGCTGCTGCGCCGAGGGGAAAGGAATGGCTTGGCGTCAAGCTCTGCGGGCTGCCTGTGGCCCCTGCGGAGCCGACGACCTCGGCAGCCCATACAAAGGGCAAAGCTAACCACCTGAGAAGGAGTCACAGGGTGTAGCAGTTTCTGCCACAACCATACTTCCCAGCCTGCTGATGGAGCACAAGGCACTTGAAAGCAGCGGAAAAGAACAAGGATGGCCTAGCAAGATGGCAGGAATAACACGGACAGCCTAAAGCATTTAGCCAGGCAGGGCTTGCAACTAACCTTGAGTCAGGGTTTAATCCCAGCCGGCAACTAAGCACCACACAACCACTCACTCGCTCCCCCCTCAGTGGGATGGGGTAGAGAATTGGAAGGGCAAAAGTGAAAAAACTCCACTTGTAAGGAAAAGGGGCGGGGGGGAAACCAACAGAGAGAAAAACCCCAGACAGACAAGCGGTACAAATGAAAACAATTGCTTGCCACCAACCGACCGATGCCCAGCCAGCCGCAGCCCAGCAGCGGCCCCCCTGCCAACCTCCCCCCTAGTTTTATTACATGACATCATACGGTCTGGAATATCCCTTGGGTCAGGTGGGGTCAGCTGTCCCAGCGGTGCCCCCTCCCAAACCCTCGCGCACCCCTAGCCTGCTCGCTCAGCAGGAACTAACGCAGCCCTGCGTCATCAACGCCCTTTTCAGCACAAATCCAAAACGCAGGAGGAGGGAGAGTGGGGTGGGAGTGGGGTGCAGGGGAGCGGGAGGGGGGTGCCACAGTTTGAACGGGGGGCAACGGGCAGGTTGGCGGGGTAGGCAGCACCCCAGGGGTCCGGGGAGAGGGGTTACGGGGAGGCAGCGCGGAACACGGGGGGGTGGGGAGGAGGGAGAGGAGAGAGGAGGGCAGTGCGGGCACGAGGCAGGAGGGCAGGGGATACGGGGGGCGCGTCATGGGGAAAACCTCGCACGGGGGAAAAACCTTGCATGGGAAAGGGGGGGCGGACACTGGGAGGGGCGTGTGTGGGTAGAGACATGCGTGGGGGGACATGCGTGGGGATGACCTACACCAGGGGGTCCACCCAGGACCACCCACAGCAGATAACTCACCTGGGATAATCCGCAACAGATAATCCGTTCCCGATAACTGACCCTCACTGGATAACCCACACTGGATAACCACGAGCGATGCCCCTCAAATGGCTGGTGTTTCACCCCAAATCTTCCCCAAATTGGGGGGTTTTTTGCTTTTCTATAATATAAAAATTGGGTTTTTTTCCTTTTCCAAAACATTCCTTTTGGAGGTTTTTCAATGCTTTTTCACAACAAAAGTTGGTGATTTTTGCTTTTGGTTTTATGCGTGAAAATGGGGTTTTTTTTTTTGCTTTCCAGCTGCCCAAATCCAGGTGGATTTGGCTTTCCCAGGAGCTCCAAGTTGGGTATTTTTCCCCCTATATATATATATATATATATTTTTAGTGAATCTATTTATGTTTCACTTATACCCCCCTATTTCCCACTTATTATATATAATACCTGTTCAGACTATGTATCCGTTGACTTAAATATTTTGACACTGAATGTCTTTATAGACTTCTCTATTTACACTTACATATATTTACACCTCTATCTTTATAGACTTAGGTATCTATTTAGGCTTAGATATCTATTTACACTTATATATAATCTCTTAGATCACATATAATATCTATTTAGACTCTCTATGTAACACGTAGTAAGTGTAGATAGCGATATCTATTCAGACTTTTTTCTATTTTAAATTCCTTCATACATAAAATATATCATCCTTTTTGCATTTGAAAGTCCTTTATTTTTTAATTTATATGTACGCGAGTTATTTTTGTATTTTAAAACCCTATACACGTCTTTCGAATTTTTGTATACTCTAAAATAATACTCTAATATAATACTCTAATATAATACGGCAGATATAGGTTCTTATTTTGAAATCCTTCTATACACATAAATGAATATTATTTTTCAATATATATAACAATGAGAGATTTTTCTCTATTTCAAGGCCTCACAGATATATTTACAGTTTTTAAAATTTTTTGAACCCTCCCCCCCCCGTGAATTTTCAGGCATTTTTGGGCCGTGACCCCCTTCCTGGGGGACCCGCCCCATGTCCCCCCCATTCCCCACTCACCTGCTCCTCCACAGCATCATCACCCGCCCGGTGATGTTGGGGTGCCCCAAATGACATCATCACCCTCCCAGGCCCCCCAACCCCCCTTTTTATTCAGCCCCAAAAAAGGCACAAAGTGAGGCACAAAAAGGCACAAAAGGCACAAAAAAAGGCACAAACCGGCCACACATGACAGAAGACACAGATGTTGCCCTGAGGAAGGAGAGACACTTATTTTAGCGGTACAAGGAGGGAATTCACATGGTTCGTCCCCCACCCAACCCCCCCCCAGGCTTCACCTTGAGCTCCTGGCCGAGGTTATGGAGATGTCGCCGCTCCATCTCCAGGCCATGGAGCTGTTCCTCCTACTGCCCCAGCCGCTGCTCCTGGGCAGCTGCCGGCGCCCACAGCTTGGCCGCCTGTGCTGCCTGCCGCTGCACCGTCTCCTCCGCCAGCTTCAGCTGCGCCTGCCAGGAGGGAAACAGCAGCAGTTGCAGTGGGGGAGGTAAAAAACAGCCCCAGTAAGGGGGGAAACCAGCCCCGGATGTAGCATGGGGCAAAAACTGAACCTGGTGAGGGGGAAAAAATGAGCCCCCGTAATGGCAGGGGGAGAAAAGCAACCCCACCAGGGTGGAAAATCAGCCTTGATGGGGGAGAAAACCAGCCCTGGTTGAAGGGGCAGGGGCAAAAAACAGCCCTGGCAGGGTGGAACACCCCAAAGCCCCGGGGGGGGCTCACGGGGGACCCCAAAAGTCAAGGGGGAATAGCAGCAGTGGGGGGTGAAATTAATGGGCAGAAGAACATAGAGTGTGTCCCCAAAACTGGGAGGTCCCCAAAACCCCAGGGACCCCAAAAACCAAGGGGAAGCGGTTGGGGAAGAGGAGCAAAAACGGGAAGGGAGGAATAAAATCAACGTGGGGAAGAGATGGGGGGAATCCTTGAAACTTGGAGCAACACCAAAACCCCAGGGGGGTCCCCAAAACCCCAGGGGGGGTCGCTGCCCCCTGAGGGAAACCAGAAAGCCAAAGAGAAGCAGTGGGATGGAGGAGTGGAAACGGGGCAGCGTGGAGCATGAAATCAAGGGGGGAGGAAGTGGTCAGGGTCCCCCAAAACTGGAGGGGCAGGAGGGGGCGGCAAAACCCCAGGGGTGTCCCCCAAAAACCTGGAGGGCATCACTGACCCATGGCGGGACCCCCAAAATTCAAGGGAAAGCAGCAGGAGGCAGGAGCAGGAATGGGGCAGTAGGGGGTAAAATCAAGGAGGAGGGGAGATGGAGGGGTCGCCAAAACCTTGGGGATCAGGAGGGGATGCCAAAATCCAAGCAGAAGCAGTGGGAAGGACAAGTGGAAATGAGGCGGGGAGAAAGAAATCCATGGGGAATCCCCCAAAATCTGGGGGGGGCTCAACATACCCCAGGGGCCCCCAAAATGCCCCCATCAGGACCCAAACAGTCGGGGGGGGGCGGGGGGGGGCCTTGAAACAGGTAACAGAGATTTAGGGGCCACTGGTGGGAAGGGGGGTCTCCCTGGAAGTGAGGGGACCCCAAAATGGCCCCAGGGTGGCTCAAAATGGCGAGGGGAAAAGCTCCTGGGGAGGCCCTGAAATCGCTCCTGGGGGGCTGTGAAACCCCCCGGGGGGTCCAAGCTTAGAGGGGAGCCCCAAACCTGGCAAGGGGCAGGGCTTAGACCCAGGAGGCGGGCTCTAGACCTGAAAGGGGTGTGGCTAGAGCCAGCCCCCCTCCCCAAGCCAACTCGTGGGGAGGATCTCCGGGTCCTGTTTAGGGTTGAGGGGGTAAAAATCTTAGGCGGGGGAGGGACTGGGGGGTGCGGGGGAGGGACTGGAGGAACGCAGGCATTCAGGGGGGATGAGGGGGGTGGGGGAGCAGTACCTCTTGTAGTAGATAGATATCAGTGCGCCCACACGAGGTCCCAGATTTCCATACCACCTTCTGCCACTTCCAGCCCGGTCCCAGGACAGGGCAGTCCTGCCAGCCCTCTGCCACGCTGCCCGGGGGAGCTACTGCGGAGGGGATGAGCAGCTCCCCAAAACCCCCCAAAACACCTACTCCCGCCCACCCAAAGCTACTGCGAGGGATGCAGGCAGCGCCCGAAGCCACACCGCCTGCCCGCAGGCCCGCCCCGAGCACCCCCAGCCACGCCCCCACCTCGTAACCCCGCCCCAAACACCCAAAGTCACGCCCCCCCCCCCAAGGACCCGTACTCCCGCTCCACGCAGGTGGCGCTGAAGCCCTGCCCCCTTTCCCCACACCACGCCCCCAAGCTCCGCCAGGCGCGCGGCCAGCGCGGCTCCTCCTCCCCACCAGTCCCCCACAAAATACTGCCCCTCCGCCACGCCAACCCCCGCCAACTGCCCGCACCCACATGGATTCCCCCAGCCGCCCCTCCCCCGCCCCGGTCACGCGTGAACTTCACCTCCCCCTCACTAACTACCCTCTCCCCCCCCACATCCACCCCCAAACTGCCCCTTTCCCCTCACAAACACCACCCCCCCTACCCAACTGCCCCTTCCCTCACACACATGGACTCTTAAACAGCCCCCTCGCCCCTCGGACACCCCCAAACTGTCCCTCCCTCACACGAACACCCTCCACAAACTGCCCCTGACCCACAAAAACACCCCGCCCAGGGGCCTGCATCCTGCCCCAGGCCCACTCCCCGGCCCCCTAATGCACACAGCTCCCCCCGGCCCCACTGCCCAGCCCCTCTAGGGCACACAGCCCTCACGCCCCCCCAGCCCCACTCCCCAGATGCTCACAGCCCCTCCCCTGCCTGGAGCCCCCCAGTACCGCTCCCCGGGGCCTGCAGGACCGCCCCCCGCCCCACTGAAATACCCTCCGCAGCCAATCACTTCGTGGGGCGGGGAGCGAGAGAGCGGCTCTGCGGTGTGAAGCTCCCTGCCGAGTTCAACCACAACCGTCAGCTCCCCCTGCACCGATTTCCGTGAATGCAGTTTCTGAGGCTTTAAACTGACGTCGAAGTGAGGCCCAGCAGCGGCCCCCCGGCCAACCTCCCCCCGAGTTTTACTACATGACGTCATACGGTCTGGAACATCCCCTGGGTCAGGTGGGCTCAGCTCTCCCAGCGGTGCCCCCTCCCAAACCCCCGCGCACCCCCGGGCTGCTCGCCGGCAGGGCGGGGCGAGGAGCAGAACAGCCCCCGGCGCTGCGCAGGCGCTGCTCAGCAGGAACTGACGGAGCCCTGCGTCATCAAGGCCGTTTGCAGCACAAACCCAAAACGCAGGAGGAGGGAGAGTGGGGCGGGAGTGGGGTGCAGGGGAAAGCCTCGCGGGGGAGAGGGGGGCAGGCGTGGGGAGCGGCATGCTCGGGGATGACCTACGCCGGGGGCTCCACCCGGGACAATGCACACAGATAACTCACCTGGGACAAACCGCAACCGATGATCCGCTCCGGGTAACTGACCCTCACGGGATAATCCACACCGGATAACCCCCAGCGATGCCCCTCAAACCGCTGGTGTCTCACCCCAAATTGGGAGGTTTTTTGCCTTTCCATAGTATGAAAATTGGGGTTTTTTTCTTTTCCAAAATATTCAACTTGGAGGTTTTTCGGCGCTTTTCCGCAACATAAAAATTGGTGATTTTTTGCTTTTAGTTTTGTGCATGAAAATGAGGACTTTTTTTTTTGCTTTCCGGCTGCACAAGGGAGCTTTCCGGCTGCACAAGGGAGCAAATCCAGGTGGATTTGGCTTTCCCGGGAGCTCCAAGTTGGGTATTTTTCCCCCAAAATTGTGATTTGTTTTTTGTTCCCCCACCCCCGGACCCACCCTTGCAGACCCTGATTCAGGGGTTTGGGGGTATTTTTATGCCACAGTGTCAGGTCCCGCTCTGGGCGTGCACAGCCCCGCAGGGGAAAGTCCCCATTGGGGGAACTGGCCCCAAATCAGGATGGGAAAAGGCGGTAAAGGCGAAGGGGAAAGGGGCAGCTTTTGAAAGCGCTTTTATATCTTCAATGAGAGGTATTGGGGGGGGGGGGGGGGGGCAGCAGGTGGTGTCAATTCTTTACATCCTTTCTATAAACAGGGTTTCTTTGCATGTTAAAAACCTTATCTATCATAGACATTTACACTTACGTATCTATTTACACATACATATACATGTATTTAGGGAACACATTTATGTCTCACTTCCCCCCCCCCCCCCCCCCGTTTCCCACTTACTACATGCAATACCTATTCAGACTATATATCTGTTTAGACTTATGTATTTTGACACTTAAATATCTTTATAGACTTCTCTATTTACACTTACATATATTTACACCTGTGTCTTTATAGACTTAGATATCCGTTTACACTTGTATCTATTTAGACTTAGATATCTATTTACATTTATATATAACTTCTTATATCACATATAATATCTATTTAGACTTACTATGTAACAGGTAGTAAGTGTAGATAGCTCTATCCGTTCAGACTTTTTTCTATTTTAAATTCCTTCATATACAAAATATATCATCCTTTTTGCATTTTAAAGTCCTTTGTTTTTTAATTTATATGTACGCGAGTTATTTTTGTATTTTAAAACCCTATATACGTCTACTTAGAATTTTTTTATACGCTAAAATCCTTTATACAACATAGTAGATATAGGTTCTTATTTTGAAATTCTTTTCTGTATATAAATGAATATTATTTTTCAATATACATAAAAATCAGAGATTTTTCTCTATTTCAACGCCTCACACACATATTTACAGTTTTAAATTTTTTTTTTAAACGCCCCCACCCCCCCCCATTAATTTTCAGGCATTTTTGGGCTGTGACCCCCTTTCGGGGGGGGGGGGGGGGGGGACACGACACCCCCCCATAACCCCTCCATTCCCCACTCACCTGCTCCTCCACGGCATCATCACCCCCCCGGTGATGTTGGGGTGCCCCAAATGACATCATCACCCCCCCAGGCCCCCCAACCCCCCCTTTTTATTCAGCCCCAAAAAAGGCACAAAATGAGGGGAACGGCCCCAACCGGCAGCTCGTTACTTTAATAATGCCATTTACGGATGTACGCACGCACCCCCGCCAAAAAGGGGGGCTCTGCTAGATAGATAAAGGAGGGGCGGCCCCCCAAACGGTTGCAGCCCCCCCCAGCCCCTGTCCCGCAGGCTGGCAGCTGGCCCCTTACCCTCAGCACGCCTAACGACCGGCAGGCAAACCTGGGCCGGGGGTCTCTCTTGAGCACCACGGGACGCTTACAGCGAGGCATCTGAAAAACAAAAATCCCAACTGGCATTTCAGCATATTAAAAAAACAGCACCGAAGGCAGCAGAGGAATTCGGTCAGGATAAGGGAGAGGGTAGCAGTCGAGCTAAAGGAGGGTGCCAGGCAAACGGGTCAGCTCGAAATACAACGCGGCCTTTAAAAGCTCGAGCGATTCGAACGCTTAAAATCAGCGTGAAGACTAATTGACGCGATTTTGAACACGTTCTTAGCAGAGAAGTAAACGCTCTCGCTGGTGCTGGAAAACGTCTCGTCCCTTCCTTACCGCACCGCTGCCGGGAGATAACCCCGTGAGGCTGCAGGACAAGGGCGCGCCGTAATCAGCATCTACGCTCACGGATCCACCACCACAGCTCCAGCCCTTGCGCTGCTGCTGCTGCTGCTGCTGCTGCGCATCTTGCTTGCTTGGTCAATAAAGCTGAAAGTGAAGTGTAAAACTTGGAAGAGTAAAATGAAAAAGAAAGAACAAATCTCAGCAATTCATTTTATGCTAAAAAGGTGCGTGTACGTTTACATACGTACAAGAAGACGACTTATACTATAAAAATATTTGATTTTCCTTTTGCGTTAATTGAAATCGCAGAGCTGTGAATTCATACCGTTAAATTATCTACCTCCAAAATACACAGCTATCGTTTGACCAGGGGTTTTGCGTGTGTGACATGACTAGGAGGGACGCCTGGCCAGCTGCGCCGAGACCGATGCTACCGAACTGCCGGGGAAACGCGCCATTGAAAGCGAGACAGAAATAAAGTACTTCAGAGCACTCTGTCAAAAGATCGGGAAAAAAACCCGTAACGTTCAGTTGCCTCTCTTTTTAAACGTTTAGAGCAACTACCCAACTGCTTAAGTACACCTAATAAATTATACGCTACAGCTGTTTGGCAGTTGCAGTTTAAACAATGCAAGTCAGTTTGGAA